>NC_080090.1:23050000-23070000 GCF_950005125.1 Chionomys nivalis | reverse complement strand
GTCGCAGCCGCCATCCAGCGCCTCCACCTTTCTTATAACTCCACCCCGCGGCACTCACACCCCACACCTCCAGCCTCCCACTCCACAATGCCGTCCACGCACAGCCTGGCTCTCCCACAATCGACACTTATTTGGTGAACCTCTCTTGGCCGGGACCTCAAAAACCTCCCTAGCCCCAGACCCTGTTCTGCCTCCTTTGCCACGGGAGAGTCCCGCAGGGGACCAGGTTCCTTCGCTCCCCTATTTCTTTGCCACAGCAACTCTTGGAGAGCCCAGAGAGTTTCAGAGCTCCTGGGCGACAGCAGCCTGCAGCTTGCTCTCTCTCTCTCTCTCTCTCTCTCTCTCTCTCTCTCTCTCTCTCTCTCTCTCCTTCCCCCTCTCCCTCCTCTCCCTCCCCTCCCCCTCCTCCTTCTCCCTCTCTCTCTGTCTCTCTATCTATCTTATATGTATATATCTCTCTCTTTCTCTCTCTCTATCTCTCTCTTTCTCTCTCTCTATCTCTCTTTCTCTCTCTATCTCTCACACCCACACACAAACAACCACACCCACCAGAAACACACACACACACACACAAACTCAGGTAAGTCGACGCCTCGCAGGCCAGAGAGACACAATCATGCGCAACTCCAGCGAAGGTCCTCCTGTGCCAAGATGGCTCTTCCTCACAGGTCCCGCACTGAGACCCCTGACCTTCTGAGACCTAGGCTCGTGCAGGCTGCTCATTGGCAAGTCGTCTGTCCAGGGAGCTTCCCTATTCGGGCCCAATTGAACAGCAAGGCTCAAAGCCTGCTCCAGCGAGCTCAGGGTGTCCACAGACTCTGTGTTGCGCACTTTCTCTGGCCTCCGAAGCCTTGGACCGTGTGTCCCTTCCTGTGGTCCATCTTTGTGCTGGACTGCGGTGGGTGGGTACCACGAAGGAAAACGTTCACTCACCTGTCACCGGACTCAACCACCGCCCACCGGCAGAGAAAGGGCCTGTCTCACCACAGGAGACGGACTGCCCTCTGCCACCTGTCAGTCCTTGACCAGCCTGAACAAAGGCGAGTGGGAGTGGTCGTGACCACCGCAGCTTTTTTCTTTTGTCTAAAGAGAACCCAAGAACAGACCAAGTGGGGCTCTCAGTTGACTCTTGTCGGCAGTCACAGCTCTAACAAGGTAGCCAAACAAGAGCAAGAGAGACCCAACGTGGTGACTTGGAGATGGGGTTTGTACCCTGGCTGCTGCTGCTGCTGCTGCTGCTACTGCTGCTGCTGCTGCTGCTGCTGCTGCTGCTGCTGCTGCTGCTGCTGCTGCTGCTGCTGCTGGTGGTGGTGGTGGTGGTGGTGGTGGTGGTGGTGGTGGTTTTGAGGTTGGAGGCGTTGAGTTAATGGAACGTTGGAAATGGATAGGAGCAGAGACAGCCTGATCTCCGCTAGCAGGTCCTGGGACCTTCTGCTGTGTTTCCTGCACATTTATTTCTGAGTAGGGACCAGGATCACGTCATATTCTGATCAAATGCGTGACTTAGAGAAACCTTGAGGTGAGATGGTTTTATTTCTTCCTAGGAGTCCTTAATGCCACACTGGTGGAAGTGGGGATAGGTGGGGAATGTGGGGCTGGAGTTCATGGGCGTTAGGGGACAAGGGTTTGTGGTTTGGGGCTTGTAAGCAGGGTGGAGTGGGAGACCTAGAGGCAGGAATTGGAGCAGAGGACTAGCATGAGGGCTGCTTACTGCCTCTCTTATCCGGTACGAGACAACCACCCACCTCCTTCCCTTCATGTGCCCTCCACACCACTTGTGAATCAAGCCAATACCCTACATGTTCGACTAAAGACCCATCATCTTTGACAAGGAAGCAAAAAATTATCCAATGGAAAAAGAAAGCATATTTAACAAATGGTGCTGGCATAACTTGATATAACATGTACAAAAGTGAAGATAGACCCCTATCTATCACCATGCACAAAACTCAAGTCCAAATGGATCAAAGACTTCAACGTGAAGCCGGCCACACTGAACCTTATAGAAGAGAAAGTGGGAAGTACACTTGAACGCATTGGCACAGGGAACCACTTCCTAAATAGAACCCCAGCAGCACAGACACTGAGAGAAACAATTAATAAATAGAACCGCCTGAAACTGAAAAGCTTCTGTTAAAGCAAGGGACACGGTCAACAAGACAAAATGACAGCCTACAGAATGGGAAAAGATCTTCACTAACCCCACATCGGACAGAGGTCTGATCTCCAAAATATACAAAGTACTCAAGAAATTGGACACCAAAACAACACATAATCCAATGAAAAAATGGAGTAAAGGCATAAACAGAGAACTCTCAACAGAGGAATCTAAAATGGCTGAATGACACTTAAGGAAATGCTCAACATCCTTAGTCATCAGAGAAATGCACATCAAACCACTCTGAGTTTCCATCTTATGCCTGAAAGAATGGCTGAGATCAAAAACACTGATGACAACTTATGCTGGAGAGGTTGTGGGGAAAAGAGAACACTTGTGCATTGCTGGTGGGAATGAAAGCTGGTGGCTAACACGCTTTGGATGTCACTGTGGCGACTTCTCAGAAAATTAGGAAACAGCCTTCCACAAGACCCAGTAATACCACTGTTGGGCATATGTCCACAAGATGCTCAATCGTGCCACATGGACATGTGCTCAACTGTGTTCATAGCAGCTTTGTCTGTCATAGCCAGAACCTGGACACAACCTAAATGCCCCTCGACCAAAAAATGGGTAAGGAAAATGTGGTACATTTACACAATGGAGTACTACACAACAGAAAGAAAGAAAGAGAGAGAGAGAGAGAGAGAGAGAGAGAGAGAGAGAGAGAGAAAGAAAGAAACAAACAAACAAGAGAAAAAGAAAAAAAAAAGAAAAAACACCCGACAGCTTGAATTTTGCAAAAAAAATGGATGGAGCTAGAAAACGTTGTTTAGAGTGAAGTAACCCAGACACAGAAAGACGATTATCACATGTATTCACTCATAGGTGGTTTTGAAACCTAAAGCAAAGAAAGCCAGCCTACAAACCACAATCCCAGAGACCTTAGACCACAATGAGGACACTGAGAGAGACTTACATAGATCTAATCTATATGGGAAGTAGAAAGTAAAAAAAAGACAAGATCTCCTGGGTAAATTGGGAGCATGGGGACCTTGGGGGAAGGTTAAAGGGGGGAAGGGAGAGGCAGGGAGGAGAGCAGAGAAAAATGTAGAGCTCTCCGAATATCAATTTTAAAAAAGGAAAGAAAAAGACCACTCATCATCTCATGGAGGCATCTCCTCAACTGAGAGTCTCTCCTCCCAGATGAGTGCAGGGTTTTGTCAAGTTCTCCAGAAACAAGCAGCACGGTTGACCCTGCCCCAAGGCGGCACAGAAGCCGGCGAGTTTTGAACCATAACCATTCCTTTCTTGTTCATCCCCAAGAGCTCCTTTTCATCCCGAAGCACGGGATCGGCTCTGTCCCAGCAATACCCCACTCCTGGTACCGATTTCAGTCTGAGTCAGGCTTGGGATTGTTGCCATCCAACACCACGACCAAAAGCAGCTTGGGCGGAGAAGTGTTGGTTTCTTGGGCTCCTAAGTCCCTCACAGAGGGCAGCCCCTGTAGGAAAGCAGAGGCAGGACCTGAAGCGGTAGGTAGCTGTCGGTGGGGGAGGTGCTCCCACCTGGCTTGCTCAGCCTGCTGCCCTACACCTCAGGACCACGTGCCCAAGGATGGCACGCCCCCGCACCCCAACCACCATCCCTCCCCTCTGTGTGCTGTCTGTCCCACGGTAATGATTCGATCGTTCATCGCAGGCACATGCTAGAGAGACCTTTTCTCCAAGCAGAGTCCCTCTTTCCAGCAAGAAGGGCCGAGCTGAGGAGAAACCAGGGAGCACAGAGGCCAGCGTGGATCCTCGTCTTTGGCATGCGATGGCCCCATTCGGACACCTGCCAGCGTAGGCTTCTCCGGTGTCTTTTTTCCCATGGCCGTCTCATGGGAGCCACACAACTGCCCCGGCAGCTTGCTGGACAGACCCTTCCCAGATCCAGCTCGAAACGGGTGTCTCTCCGTATCCTCTATTGGGAAGGCTTCGGGGCGGGAATGGGTTGAGGGCGGGTGGGAAAAAGGCGTGTCTGCCCCCTCCCCCCCACACACACCCTGGTGGGCACAGACTATGCCTCCCATCGAGGCGGAGCTGAACCCAGCGGTAAGCACACCATCATCTGTCTCCGTGCCCCGGACCTGCTGACAGGGTCACGACCGAGGGGACCCACCCGCCAACGGACCAAAAACCTAGGTGGGCAGAGGTTCTGCTCCAATTTCCCGACCACAGGCACTTGCACCGCTTTCCCGCGCACACAAGGAGCCGCAGAAACAGCGGCCTTAAAACAGCCAGGCTTGGCCTCAGCTCCCCTAAGCCGCTCTGGGGGCTTTCCAGGAAATCGGGCCTAGTGTCGTGCACTGTCCGTCCCCCGGCGACGCGGAAGCTTAGTAACCACACCAGGTGCTTTCCGCACCCACCCTGTCTGTTATCAGCACGGAATCAACACCACCCCACAGAGCACCCCCACCCATGGACGGACACTCGCGCTCCTCCCGATCCCACACCAACACTGCCACCATAAACGATCATTTAGAGACCCTGGAGTTTTGCAAGATACGCATGCATGATGCATACATACATACATACATACATACATACATACATACATACATACGTATATACATGCCTACGCTCACACACATACAAACAGAGATGGACAGAAATAGACAGACAGAGAGACAGACATACACACACACACACACACACACACAATGTAGACTGGAACGAATCGCTGCATTGCTTGAAGTCGGCGCTCAGTTGTGAAGAGCAGAGGAAAGGTCCCAGGGAGCGTGTGATGCAGGTGTGGCAGGTAGGGCAAAGCAAGACGGTTTCTTGGAGACCTAAGAGCAGGCGATAGAGTGAGGTGGAGACTCAATGGGCTCCATGAGTGGGTCGGAAGCTACACGGGAGCGCTGCGTGGCGGGTGTTTGTGTGTCGTCGGTGTGATAATGGCGGTGTGTAGGCTGGGTGTGTCGGGCCGCAGCAGAGCTTAGCTGGACAGGCCCTGAGGATTTGGTGTGTGCAGGAAAAGACGGTGGGCATGAGTGGGAAGCAAGGAAAAGGGTGGTGAGTGTGCGGGTAGGGAGCGCCAGTGAGGCTGCAGGCTGTTGGATTGCGAGTGAGGGTGTACATAGGTACGAGTGGAGCGGAGCTGCAGGGTCTGGCGGCGACGCTGTTGGGCAAAAATATAAGAGATAATATATGTGATGTGGGGGCAGTGCCCTCCCTCCCCTGGGCAGGGCCGGACAGGTGTCAAGAAGGGGGCGAGTTGTAGAGAGGAAGAAGAGAAGCTTCCCTGACCGGGAATCGAACCCGGGCCGCGGCGGTGAGAGCGCCGAATCCTAACCACTAGACCACCAGGGAGCGACGGCAAGACTCCGACGGTGCGTGCCTCTCGCGGGCAGCCAGAATCTCAGCCAGTCTGCCAAGCTGACTGCCAGCCGCTCGCCCCAGCCGCCCGCCCGCCCGCCCGGCAATACGCGGCAGGCATTGGGCGCCCATGCGTTCGATAGGCGCCTGCCCGTGCCCCCGGGCCCTGCCCGTCCACTCCCTGCCCTGCAAGCTGCCCGGTGTCCGGTGCCCGGTGCCCTCTGTCGCTTCTCCGGCAAGCCGGGCGCCACTTCCCGCTAAGACGCCTCGCCCTGGCCCTTCTCCTCCGGCTCGCCACCCTCTCAAAAGGTCTAGAACCTCTTCCCATTGTGTGGTCGTTCGGCCCGCCGCGGCGCAGTGCAGTCTCGGGACAGGCGGAGAGGCGCCGCAGGACAGGGCCACTGACGACCCTGAATCTTGGCAAAAGACGGGTCCTGTGCGTTGGCCGGGAATCGAACCCGGGTCAACTGCTTGGAAGGCAGCTATGCTCACCACTATACCACCAACGCCGCACACACTGGACGCCACACACAGACACGACGCCGGGAACTGCCACCAACCAGCGGACAGCGACGACGTCGCGGTCGCCTACCAGGTCTTCCCACCCTGCCCCAACCTCAAAGTCAAAGCCGAAGCCGACACCGACGAAGACACCCACGCCAACCCCAACCTGGCCTCCGCCACCGAGCACGCGTTGTTCCTCACCGTCCCATGCCACCCGCGCTTCTCGCACGCACACGCCTGTGCTGCGCGGCGCTCTCGCCTCCTGACTGCAGCAACCGGGCCAGGGCAGCTCACGCAACCAGGGCCACAGGAGCCAGGGAGCAGCCGGGACAACACCGAGCGGGCACGTCACCACCCAGAGCCGCCTGGCACAGCGGTGGCTCGGGCACCGAGGGTCGCACGCCGCCGGCTCTGACACACGCCCGGCCGCCTCGTTGGTCGGAGTGTGTGTGTGTGTGTGTGTGTGTGTGTGTGTGTGTGTGTGTGTGTAAGTCGCGTTCCCAGGCGTGAGAGCCCTGGGCCAGGCTAGGGACCCGACGGCCGGGAGGCATGTGGCCCGCCTGGCAGTGGGCTGCCCGAGCCCGGCTCTTGGGCCGGAGGACCTCTGTCCTGGCACTGGGGAGAGGGGCCAAGCAAGCAAGGATGGCCAACGGGCCAAGGGCCGCCCGTCTGTCTAAAAAGGATGGTGTGTCTGTCTCCCCGTCGGGGAATCGAACCCCGGTCTCCCGCGTGACAGGCGGGGATACTCACCACTATACTAACGAGGACGACGACGACGCGCATCCCACCGAGACGGCCGGCCATCTCCACCCTCCCTCCCTCCGAAGCACCGCCGACCTCCGCACCCATCCCCAAAGTCTCCCCGACGCGGCCAAACGCCCCTCCCACCAGGACGCGGACCCGCAGCCATGTGCGACCACCGCGTCCCAGCCCCCTGGTCCCGCCCATGCCCGCGGGAAACCGCTGGTCCCGTTCCTGGGTGGTCCCGCCTGGGCTGGGGTGGTGTGGGGAGCCAAACCGGAAACGGAAACGGGACCGGGACCGGGACAGGGAGCGACTTTGGCGCCTAGCAGCATCTCGACGTGGACCCGGTGGACGCCGCTCCACGAACGCAGCTTGAGCACCCAGACCCGCACCAGCCCGGGCGCCCCGACGCCACAGGTCCGCCGCGCGCCCACACCCGTCGTCAGGATGGCCGAGCGGTCTAAGGCGCTGCGTTCAGGTCGCAGTCTCCCCTGGAGGCGTGGGTTCGAATCCCACTCCTGACAACCTCGCCTTTTTGCCACCCGCTCCCACCCCTCCAGACCCGGGAGTGCCTCCTTCCACCGCCTCTCCGACGCCGCCCAAACTCCCCTCACGCCCGCAACCTTCTCTCACACGCCTGGGCCTGGAGGAGCGCCCTGCTCTTAAAACACCCGACACTTACTGGAGGGCAGCGGCAGCGGCGCGTGCTGGACGCCTTGCTAAAGCTACCTTCGGGGGGTGCGGGGGAGAGGCTCGAGTCCGTGAGGGCGCCGGTCCTGAGCACGCCGCCAGCCCAGTCGGCTGGCCTGGTGCCAACAGAGGACCTCATCCATCCCTACCCGACACCCGCACTTCTTGGCCCGGCCCTCGCGCTCACCACCCCTTTCCCGCTCGTTCCTGCTCCTCCAGCTCCTGCGGGAGAAGCCCATCGCGCCCATCCCCTCGGGCTGTGCTCGTCCAGGCTCCTTCTGTGCGCAGGTGGCCGTGGCCAGCGCACACCTGCCGACCCTTGCTGCGCGCACCGCCGGACCGCAAGCTCGCTGGCTCGCTAGCTCCTCGGGAGGCTGGCAGCAGGGAGAGGCACGGTTGACGTGGGACCTAGGCGTCCCGGAGAGGGGAGAGGCGCGAGGCGCGGCTCAGCCGCGGAGCCTCGGTCTGGTCCCGGGGCTCTCTTGTCCGTGGCCCACGCGCTCGCCTGCCTTCTTGGTCCATGGGGCCAAGGCCCGGCCTCTAGGTGTCAGGGGCAAAAGAGGAGCTAGCTGGTCCTGGAGCCCAAGCTTTGACAGCAATCAGGTGACAGTCTAGGCCATGGCATGGGTGGTTCAGTGGTAAAATTCTCGCCTGCCACGCGGGAGGCCCGGGTTCGATTCCCGGCCCATGCAGAGTCCAGTCCCTTTTGGTCCTCATGCACGCACTACCCCAAGCCCCAATGCCCAGGCTGCACAGCGACAGCGGACTACCACTAACCCGGTCATCCAGAGCCTGCCCAGCAACCTAGTTCTCTCTCCTCAACTCAGACGCCATCACCCGCCCTAACCATCGCTCTGCTACAGCTACCTTACCACTCCACTTCATACTCACCCGCCCACGTCCACACAGTCGCAGCCGCCATCCAGCGCCTCCACCTTTCTTATAACTCCACCCCGCGGCACTCACACCCCACACCTCCAGCCTCCCACTCCACAATGCCGTCCACGCACAGCCTGGCTCTCCCACAATCGACACTTATTTGGTGAACCTCTCTTGGCCGGGACCTCAAAAACCTCCCTAGCCCCAGACCCTGTTCTGCCTCCTTTGCCACGGGAGAGTCCCGCAGGGGACCAGGTTCCTTCGCTCCCCTATTTCTTTGCCACAGCAACTCTTGGAGAGCCCAGAGAGTTTCAGAGCTCCTGGGCGACAGCAGCCTGCAGCTTGCTCTCTCTCTCTCTCTCTCTCTCTCTCTCTCTCTCTCCTTCCCCCTCTCCCTCCTCTCCCTCCCCTCCCCCTCCTCCTTCTCCCTCTCTCTCTGTCTCTCTATCTATCTTATATGTATATATCTCTCTCTTTCTCTCTCTCTATCTCTCTCTTTCTCTCTCTCTATCTCTCTTTCTCTCTCTATCTCTCACACCCACACACAAACAACCACACCCACCAGAAACACACACACACACACACACAAACTCAGGTAAGTCGACGCCTCGCAGGCCAGAGAGACACAATCATGCGCAACTCCAGCGAAGGTCCTCCTGTGCCAAGATGGCTCTTCCTCACAGGTCCCGCACTGAGACCCCTGACCTTCTGAGACCTAGGCTCGTGCAGGCTGCTCATTGGCAAGTCGTCTGTCCAGGGAGCTTCCCTATTCGGGCCCAATTGAACAGCAAGGCTCAAAGCCTGCTCCAGCGAGCTCAGGGTGTCCACAGACTCTGTGTTGCGCACTTTCTCTGGCCTCCGAAGCCTTGGACCGTGTGTCCCTTCCTGTGGTCCATCTTTGTGCTGGACTGCGGTGGGTGGGTACCACGAAGGAAAACGTTCACTCACCTGTCACCGGACTCAACCACCGCCCACCGGCAGAGAAAGGGCCTGTCTCACCACAGGAGACGGACTGCCCTCTGCCACCTGTCAGTCCTTGACCAGCCTGAACAAAGGCGAGTGGGAGTGGTCGTGACCACCGCAGCTTTTTTCTTTTGTCTAAAGAGAACCCAAGAACAGACCAAGTGGGGCTCTCAGTTGACTCTTGTCGGCAGTCACAGCTCTAACAAGGTAGCCAAACAAGAGCAAGAGAGACCCAACGTGGTGACTTGGAGATGGGGTTTGTACCCTGGCTGCTGCTGCTGCTGCTGCTGCTACTGCTGCTGCTGCTGCTGCTGCTGCTGCTGCTGCTGCTGCTGCTGCTGCTGCTGCTGCTGGTGGTGGTGGTGGTGGTGGTGGTGGTGGTGGTGGTGGTGGTGGTGGTTTTGAGGTTGGAGGCGTTGAGTTAATGGAACGTTGGAAATGGATAGGAGCAGAGACAGCCTGATCTCCGCTAGCAGGTCCTGGGACCTTCTGCTGTGTTTCCTGCACATTTATTTCTGAGTAGGGACCAGGATCACGTCATATTCTGATCAAATGCGTGACTTAGAGAAACCTTGAGGTGAGATGGTTTTATTTCTTCCTAGGAGTCCTTAATGCCACACTGGTGGAAGTGGGGATAGGTGGGGAATGTGGGGCTGGAGTTCATGGGCGTTAGGGGACAAGGGTTTGTGGTTTGGGGCTTGTAAGCAGGGTGGAGTGGGAGACCTAGAGGCAGGAATTGGAGCAGAGGACTAGCATGAGGGCTGCTTACTGCCTCTCTTATCCGGTACGAGACAACCACCCACCTCCTTCCCTTCATGTGCCCTCCACACCACTTGTGAATCAAGCCAATACCCTACATGTTCGACTAAAGACCCATCATCTTTGACAAGGAAGCAAAAAATTATCCAATGGAAAAAGAAAGCATATTTAACAAATGGTGCTGGCATAACTTGATATAACATGTACAAAAGTGAAGATAGACCCCTATCTATCACCATGCACAAAACTCAAGTCCAAATGGATCAAAGACTTCAACGTGAAGCCGGCCACACTGAACCTTATAGAAGAGAAAGTGGGAAGTACACTTGAACGCATTGGCACAGGGAACCACTTCCTAAATAGAACCCCAGCAGCACAGACACTGAGAGAAACAATTAATAAATAGAACCGCCTGAAACTGAAAAGCTTCTGTTAAAGCAAGGGACACGGTCAACAAGACAAAATGACAGCCTACAGAATGGGAAAAGATCTTCACTAACCCCACATCGGACAGAGGTCTGATCTCCAAAATATACAAAGTACTCAAGAAATTGGACACCAAAACAACACATAATCCAATGAAAAAATGGAGTAAAGGCATAAACAGAGAACTCTCAACAGAGGAATCTAAAATGGCTGAATGACACTTAAGGAAATGCTCAACATCCTTAGTCATCAGAGAAATGCACATCAAACCACTCTGAGTTTCCATCTTATGCCTGAAAGAATGGCTGAGATCAAAAACACTGATGACAACTTATGCTGGAGAGGTTGTGGGGAAAAGAGAACACTTGTGCATTGCTGGTGGGAATGAAAGCTGGTGGCTAACACGCTTTGGATGTCACTGTGGCGACTTCTCAGAAAATTAGGAAACAGCCTTCCACAAGACCCAGTAATACCACTGTTGGGCATATGTTCACAAGATGCTCAATCGTGCCACATGGACATGTGCTCAACTGTGTTCATAGCAGCTTTGTCTGTCATAGCCAGAACCTGGACACAACCTAAATGCCCCTCGACCAAAAAATGGGTAAGGAAAATGTGGTACATTTACACAATGGAGTACTACACAACAGAAAGAAAGAAAGAGAGAGAGAGAGAGAGAGAGAGAGAGAGAGAGAGAGAAAGAAAGAAAGAAACAAACAAGAGAAAAAGAAAAAAAAAAGAAAAAACACCCGACAGCTTGAATTTTGCAAAAAAAATGGATGGAGCTAGAAAACGTTGTTTAGAGTGAAGTAACCCAGACACAGAAAGACGATTATCACATGTATTCACTCATAGGTGGTTTTGAAACCTAAAGCAAAGAAAGCCAGCCTACAAACCACAATCCCAGAGACCTTAGACCACAATGAGGACACTGAGAGAGACTTACATAGATCTAATCTATATGGGAAGTAGAAAGTAAAAAAAGACAAGATCTCCTGGGTAAATTGGGAGCATGGGGACCTTGGGGGAAGGTTAAAGGGGGGAAGGGAGAGGCAGGGAGGAGAGCAGAGAAAAATGTAGAGCTCTCCGAATATCAATTTTAAAAAAGGAAAGAAAAAGACCACTCATCATCTCATGGAGGCATCTCCTCAACTGAGAGTCTCTCCTCCCAGATGAGTGCAGGGTTTTGTCAAGTTCTCCAGAAACAAGCAGCACGGTTGACCCTGCCCCAAGGCGGCACAGAAGCCGGCGAGTTTTGAACCATAACCATTCCTTTCTTGTTCATCCCCAAGAGCTCCTTTTCATCCCGAAGCACGGGATCGGCTCTGTCCCAGCAATACCCCACTCCTGGTACCGATTTCAGTCTGAGTCAGGCTTGGGATTGTTGCCATCCAACACCACGACCAAAAGCAGCTTGGGCGGAGAAGTGTTGGTTTCTTGGGCTCCTAAGTCCCTCACAGAGGGCAGCCCCTGTAGGAAAGCAGAGGCAGGACCTGAAGCGGTAGGTAGCTGTCGGTGGGGGAGGTGCTCCCACCTGGCTTGCTCAGCCTGCTGCCCTACACCTCAGGACCACGTGCCCAAGGATGGCACGCCCCCGCACCCCAACCACCATCCCTCCCCTCTGTGTGCTGTCTGTCCCACGGTAATGATTCGATCGTTCATCGCAGGCACATGCTAGAGAGACCTTTTCTCCAAGCAGAGTCCCTCTTTCCAGCAAGAAGGGCCGAGCTGAGGAGAAACCAGGGAGCACAGAGGCCAGCGTGGATCCTCGTCTTTGGCATGCGATGGCCCCATTCGGACACCTGCCAGCGTAGGCTTCTCCGGTGTCTTTTTTCCCATGGCCGTCTCATGGGAGCCACACAACTGCCCCGGCAGCTTGCTGGACAGACCCTTCCCAGATCCAGCTCGAAACGGGTGTCTCTCCGTATCCTCTATTGGGAAGGCTTCGGGGCGGGAATGGGTTGAGGGCGGGTGAGAAAAAGGCGTGTCTGCCCCCTCCCCCACACACACACCCTGGTGGGCACAGACTATGCCTCCCATCGAGGCGGAGCTGAACCCAGCGGTAAGCACACCATCATCTGTCTCCGTGCCCCGGACCTGCTGACAGGGTCACTACCGAGGGGACCCACCCGCCAACGGACCAAAAACCTAGGTGGGCAGAGGTTCTGCTCCAATTTCCCGACCACAGGCACTTGCACCGCTTTCCCGCGCACACAAGGAGCCGCAGAAACAGCGGCCTTAAAACAGCCAGGCTTGGCCTCAGCTCCCCTAAGCCGCTCTGGGGGCTTTCCAGGAAATCGGGCCTAGTGTCGTGCACTGTCCGTCCCCCGGCGACGCGGAAGCTTAGTAACCACACCAGGTGCTTTCCGCACCCACCCTGTCTGTTATCAGCACGGAATCAACACCACCCCACAGAGCACCCCCACCCATGGACGGACACTCGCGCTCCTCCCGATCCCACACCAACACTGCCACCATAAACGATCATTTAGAGACCCTGGAGTTTTGCAAGATACGCATGCATGATGCATACATACATACATACATACATACATACATACATACATACGTATATACATGCCTACGCTCACACACATACAAACAGAGATGGACAGAAATAGACAGACAGAGAGACAGACATACACACACACACACACACACACACACAATGTAGACTGGAACGAATCGCTGCATTGCTTGAAGTCGGCGCTCAGTTGTGAAGAGCAGAGGAAAGGTCCCAGGGAGCGTGTGATGCAGGTGTGGCAGGTAGGGCAAAGCAAGACGGTTTCTTGGAGACCTAAGAGCAGGCGATAGAGTGAGGTGGAGACTCAATGGGCTCCATGAGTGGGTCGGAAGCTACACGGGAGCGCTGCGTGGCGGGTGTTTGTGTGTCGTCGGTGTGATAATGGCGGTGTGTAGGCTGGGTGTGTCGGGCCGCAGCAGAGCTTAGCTGGACAGGCCCTGAGGATTTGGTGTGTGCAGGAAAAGACGGTGGGCATGAGTGGGAAGCAAGGAAAAGGGTGGTGAGTGTGCGGGTAGGGAGCGCCAGTGAGGCTGCAGGCTGTTGGATTGCGAGTGAGGGTGTACATAGGTACGAGTGGAGCGGAGCTGCAGGGTCTGGCGGCGACGCTGTTGGGCAAAAATATAAGAGATAATATATGTGATGTGGGGGCAGTGCCCTCCCTCCCCTGGGCAGGGCCGGACAGGTGTCAAGAAGGGGGCGAGTTGTAGAGAGGAAGAAGAGAAGCTTCCCTGACCGGGAATCGAACCCGGGCCGCGGCGGTGAGAGCGCCGAATCCTAACCACTAGACCACCAGGGAGCGACGGCAAGACTCCGACGGTGCGTGCCTCTCGCGGGCAGCCAGAATCTCAGCCAGTCTGCCAAGCTGACTGCCAGCCGCTCGCCCCAGCCGCCCGCCCGCCCGCCCGGCAATACGCGGCAGGCATTGGGCGCCCATGCGTTCGATAGGCGCCTGCCCGTGCCCCCGGGCCCTGCCCGTCCACTCCCTGCCCTGCAAGCTGCCCGGTGTCCGGTGCCCGGTGCCCTCTGTCGCTTCTCCGGCAAGCCGGGCGCCACTTCCCGCTAAGACGCCTCGCCCTGGCCCTTCTCCTCCGGCTCGCCACCCTCTCAAAAGGTCTAGAACCTCTTCCCATTGTGTGGTCGTTCGGCCCGCCGCGGCGCAGTGCAGTCTCGGGACAGGCGGAGAGGCGCCGCAGGACAGGGCCACTGACGACCCTGAATCTTGGCAAAAGACGGGTCCTGTGCGTTGGCCGGGAATCGAACCCGGGTCAACTGCTTGGAAGGCAGCTATGCTCACCACTATACCACCAACGCCGCACACACTGGACGCCACACACAGACACGACGCCGGGAACTGCCACCAACCAGCGGACAGCGACGACGTCGCGGTCGCCTACCAGGTCTTCCCACCCTGCCCCAACCTCAAAGTCAAAGCCGAAGCCGACACCGACGAAGACACCCACGCCAACCCCAACCTGGCCTCCGCCACCGAGCACGCGTTGTTCCTCACCGTCCCATGCCACCCGCGCTTCTCGCACGCACACGCCTGTGCTGCGCGGCGCTCTCGCCTCCTGACTGCAGCAACCGGGCCAGGGCAGCTCACGCAACCAGGGCCACAGGAGCCAGGGAGCAGCCGGGACAACACCGAGCGGGCACGTCACCACCCAGAGCCGCCTGGCACAGCGGTGGCTCGGGCACCGAGGGTCGCACGCCGCCGGCTCTGACACACGCCCGGCCGCCTCGTTGGTCGGAGTGTGTGTGTGTGTGTGTGTGTGTGTGTGTGTGTAAGTCGCGTTCCCAGGCGTGAGAGCCCTGGGCCAGGCTAGGGACCCGACGGCCGGGAGGCATGTGGCCCGCCTGGCAGTGGGCTGCCCGAGCCCGGCTCTTGGGCCGGAGGACCTCTGTCCTGGCACTGGGGAGAGGGGCCAAGCAAGCAAGGATGGCCAACGGGCCAAGGGCCGCCCGTCTGTCTAAAAAGGATGGTGTGTCTGTCTCCCCGTCGGGGAATCGAACCCCGGTCTCCCGCGTGACAGGCGGGGATACTCACCACTATACTAACGAGGACGACGACGACGCGCATCCCACCGAGACGGCCGGCCATCTCCACCCTCCCTCCCTCCGAAGCACCGCCGACCTCCGCACCCATCCCCAAAGTCTCCCCGACGCGGCCAAACGCCCCTCCCACCAGGACGCGGACCCGCAGCCATGTGCGACCACCGCGTCCCAGCCCCCTGGTCCCGCCCATGCCCGCGGGAAACCGCTGGTCCCGTTCCTGGGTGGTCCCGCCTGGGCTGGGGTGGTGTGGGGAGCCAAACCGGAAACGGAAACGGGACCGGGACCGGGACAGGGAGCGACTTTGGCGCCTAGCAGCATCTCGACGTGGACCCGGTGGACGCCGCTCCACGAACGCAGCTTGAGCACCCAGACCCGCACCAGCCCGGGCGCCCCGACGCCACAGGTCCGCCGCGCGCCCACACCCGTCGTCAGGATGGCCGAGCGGTCTAAGGCGCTGCGTTCAGGTCGCAGTCTCCCCTGGAGGCGTGGGTTCGAATCCCACTCCTGACAACCTCGCCTTTTTGCCACCCGCTCCCACCCCTCCAGACCCGGGAGTGCCTCCTTCCACCGCCTCTCCGACGCCGCCCAAACTCCCCTCACGCCCGCAACCTTCTCTCACACGCCTGGGCCTGGAGGAGCGCCCTGCTCTTAAAACACCCGACACTTACTGGAGGGCAGCGGCAGCGGCGCGTGCTGGACGCCTTGCTAAAGCTACCTTCGGGGGGTGCGGGGGGAGAGGCTCGAGTCCGTGAGGGCGCCGGTCCTGAGCACGCCGCCAGCCCAGTCGGCTGGCCTGGTGCCAACAGAGGACCTCATCCATCCCTACCCGACACCCGCACTTCTTGGCCCGGCCCTCGCGCTCACCACCCCTTTCCCGCTCGTTCCTGCTCCTCCAGCTCCTGCGGGAGAAGCCCATCGCGCCCATCCCCTCGGGCTGTGCTCGTCCAGGCTCCTTCTGTGCGCAGGTGGCCGTGGCCAGCGCACACCTGCCGACCCTTGCTGCGCGCACCGCCGGACCGCAAGCTCGCTGGCTCGCTAGCTCCTCGGGAGGCTGGCAGCAGGGAGAGGCACGGTTGACGTGGGACCTAGGCGTCCCGGAGAGGGGAGAGGCGCGAGGCGCGGCTCAGCCGCGGAGCCTCGGTCTGGTCCCGGGGCTCTCTTGTCCGTGGCCCACGCGCTCGCCTGCCTGCTTGGTCCATGGAGCCAAGGCCCGGCCTCTAGGTGTCAGGGGCAAAAGAGGAGCTAGCTGGTCCTGGAGCCCAAGCTTTGACAGCAATCAGGTGACAGTCTAGGCCATGGCATGGGTGGTTCAGTGGTAGAATTCTCGCCTGCCACGCGGGAGGCCCGGGTTCGATTCCCGGCCCATGCAGAGTCCAGTCCCTTTTGGTCCTCATGCACGCACTACCCCAAGCCCCAATGCCCAGGCTGCACAGCGACAGCGGACTACCACTAACCCGGTCATCCAGAGCCTGCCCAGCAACCTAGTTCTCTCTCCTCAACTCAGACGCCATCACCCGCCCTAACCATCGCTCTGCTACAGCTACCTTACCACTCCACTTCATACTCACCCGCCCACGTCCACACAGTCGCAGCCGCCATCCAGCGCCTCCACCTTTCTTATAACTCCACCCCGCGGCACTCACACCCCACACCTCCAGCCTCCCACTCCACAATGCCGTCCACGCACAGCCTGGCTCTCCCACAATCGACACTTATTTGGTGAACCTCTCTTGGCCGGGACCTCAAAAACCTCCCTAGCCCCAGACCCTGTTCTGCCTCCTTTGCCACGGGAGAGTCCCGCAGGGGACCAGGTTCCTTCGCTCCCCTATTTCTTTGCCACAGCAACTCTTGGAGAGCCCAGAGAGTTTCAGAGCTCCTGGGCGACAGCAGCCTGCAGCTTGCTCTCTCTCTCTCTCTCTCTCTCTCTCTCTCTCTCTCTCTCTCTCTCTCTCTCTCTCTCCTTCCCCCTCTCCCTCCTCTCCCTCCCCTCCCCCTCCTCCTTCTCCCTCTCTCTCTGTCTCTCTATCTATCTTATATGTATATATCTCTCTCTTTCTCTCTCTCTATCTCTCTCTTTCTCTCTCTCTATCTCTCTTTCTCTCTCTATCTCTCACACCCACACACAAACAACCACACCCACCAGAAACACACACACACACACACACAAACTCAGGTAAGTCGACGCCTCGCAGGCCAGAGAGACACAATCATGCGCAACTCCAGCGAAGGTCCTCCTGTGCCAAGATGGCTCTTCCTCACAGGTCCCGCACTGAGACCCCTGACCTTCTGAGACCTAGCTCGTGCAGGCTGCTCATTGGCAAGTCGTCTGTCCAGGGAGCTTCCCTATTCGGGCCCAATTGAACAGCAAGGCTCAAAGCTGCTCCAGCGAGCTCAGGGTGTCCACAGACTCTGTGTTGCGCACTTTCTCTGGCCTCCGAAGCCTTGGACCGTGTGTCCCTTCCTGTGGTCCATCTTTGTGCTGGACTGCGGTGGGTGGGTACCACGAAGGAAAACGTTCACTCACCTGTCACCGGACTCAACCACCGCCCACCGGCAGAGAAAGGGCCTGTCTCACCACAGGAGACGGACTGCCCTCTGCCACCTGTCAGTCCTTGACCAGCCTGAACAAAGGCGAGTGGGAGTGGTCGTGACCACCGCAGCTTTTTTCTTTTGTCTAAAGAGAACCCAAGAACAGACCAAGTGGGGCTCTCAGTTGACTCTTGTCGGCAGTCACAGCTCTAACAAGGTAGCCAAACAAGAGCAAGAGAGACCCAACGTGGTGACTTGGAGATGGGGTTTGTACCCTGGCTGCTGCTGCTGCTGCTGCTGCTACTGCTGCTGCTGCTGCTGCTGCTGCTGCTGCTGCTGCTGCTGCTGCTGCTGCTGCTGCTGCTGCTGCTGCTGGTGGTGGTGGTGGTGGTGGTGGTGGTGGTGGTGGTGGTGGTGGTGGTGGTTTTGAGGTTGGAGGCGTTGAGTTAATGGAACGTTGGAAATGGATAGGAGCAGAGACAGCCTGATCTCCGCTAGCAGGTCCTGGGACCTTCTGCTGTGTTTCCTGCACATTTATTTCTGAGTAGGGACCAGGATCACGTCATATTCTGATCAAATGCGTGACTTAGAGAAACCTTGAGGTGAGATGGTTTTATTTCTTCCTAGGAGTCCTTAATGCCACACTGGTGGAAGTGGGGATAGGTGGGGAATGTGGGGCTGGAGTTCATGGCGTTAGGGGACAAGGGTTTGTGGTTTGGGGCTTGTAAGCAGGGTGGAGTGGGAGACCTAGAGGCAGGAATTGGAGCAGAGGACTAGCATGAGGGCTGCTTACTGCCTCTCTTATCCGGTACGAGACAACCACCCACCTCCTTCCCTTCATGTGCCCTCCACACCACTTGTGAATCAAGCCAATACCCTACATGTTCGACTAAAGACCCATCATCTTTGACAAGGAAGCAAAAAATTATCCAATGGAAAAAGAAAGCATATTTAACAAATGGTGCTGGCATAACTTGATATAACATGTACAAAAGTGAAGATAGACCCCTATCTATCACCATGCACAAAACTCAAGTCCAAATGGATCAAAGACTTCAACGTGAAGCCGGCCACACTGAACCTTATAGAAGAGAAAGTGGGAAGTACACTTGAACGCATTGGCACAGGGAACCACTTCCTAAATAGAACCCCAGCAGCACAGACACTGAGAGAAACAATTAATAAATAGAACCGCCTGAAACTGAAAGCTTCTGTTAAAGCAAGGGACACGGTCAACAAGACAAAATGACAGCCTACAGAATGGGAAAAGATCTTCACTAACCCCACATCGGACAGAGGTCTGATCTCCAAAATATACAAAGTACTCAAGAAATTGGACACCAAAACAACACATAATCCAATGAAAAAATGGAGTAAAGGCATAAACAGAGAACTCTCAACAGAGGAATCTAAAATGGCTGAATGACACTTAAGGAAATGCTCAACATCCTTAGTCATCAGAGAAATGCACATCAAACCACTCTGAGTTTCCATCTTATGCCTGAAAGAATGGCTGAGATCAAAAACACTGATGACAACTTATGCTGGAGAGGTTGTGGGGAAAAGAGAACACTTGTGCATTGCTGGTGGGAATGAAAGCTGGTGGCTAACACGCTTTGGATGTCACTGTGGCGACTTCTCAGAAAATTAGGAAACAGCCTTCCACAAGACCCAGTAATACCACTGTTGGGCATATGTCCACAAGATGCTCAATCGTGCCACATGGACATGTGCTCAACTGTGTTCATAGCAGCTTTGTCTGTCATAGCCAGAACCTGGACACAACCTAAATGCCCCTCGACCAAAAAATGGGTAAGGAAAATGTGGTACATTTACACAATGGAGTACTACACAACAGAAAGAAAGAAAGAAAGAAAGAGAGAGAGAGAGAGAGAGAGAGAGAGAAAGAAAGAAAGAAACAAACAAGAGAAAAAGAAAAAAAAAAAGAAAAAACACCCGACAGCTTGAATTTTGCAAAAAAAATGGATGGAGCTAGAAAACGTTGTTTAGAGTGAAGTAACCCAGACACAGAAAGACGATTATCACATGTATTCACTCATAGGTGGTTTTGAAACCTAAAGCAAAGAAAGCCAGCCTACAAACCACAATCCCAGAGACCTTAGACCACAATGAGGACACTGAGAGAGACTTACATAGATCTAATCTATATGGGAAGTAGAAAGTAAAAAAAGACAAGATCTCCTGGGTAAATTGGGAGCATGGGGACCTTGGGGGAAGGTTAAAGGGGGGAAGGGAGAGGCAGGGAGGAGAGCAGAGAAAAATGTAGAGCTCTCCGAATATCAATTTTAAAAAAGGAAAGAAAAAGACCACTCATCATCTCATGGAGGCATCTCCTCAACTGAGAGTCTCTCCTCCCAGATGAGTGCAGGGTTTTGTCAAGTTCTCCAGAAACAAGCAGCACGGTTGACCCTGCCCCAAGGCGGCACAGAAGCCGGCGAGTTTTGAACCA
>NC_080090.1:22897500-23045000 GCF_950005125.1 Chionomys nivalis | reverse complement strand
GACCAGGTTCCTTCGCTCCCCTATTTCTTTGCCAGCAGCAACTCTTGGAGAGCTCAGAGAGCTTCAGAGCTCCCTGGCGACAGCAGCCTGCAGCTAGCTCTCTCTCTCTCTCTCTCTCCCTGTCCCTCCCCCTCCTCCTTCTCCCCCCGCCGCTCTTTTTCTCTCTGTCTCTCTATCTATATATATCTCTCTCTCTTCTCTCTGTCTGTTTCTCTTTCTCTCTCTCTCTCTCTCTCTCTCTCTCTCTCTCTCCCTCTCCCTCCCCCTCCTCCTTCCCCCCCCTGCTCCTTTTCTCTCTCTCTGTCTCTCTATCTATCTATATATCTATATATCTCTCTCTTCTCTCTCTCTGTCTCTCTCTTTCTCTCTCTCTCTCCCTCTCCTTTTCCCTCCTTTTTCTCCCCTTCTCTCTCTATCTATCTATATATCTATATATCTCTCTCTTTCTCTCTGTCTCTTTCTCTCTCTTTCTCTCTCTCTATCTCTCTTTCTCTCTCTCTTTCTCTCTCTCTATCTCTCACACACACACACAAACAAGCACACCCACCAGAAACACACACACACACACAAACTCAGGGAAGTCGATGCCGCGCAGGCCAGAGAGGCACAATCATGCGCAACTCCAGCGAAGGTCCTCCTGTGCCAAGATGGCTCTTCCTCGCAGGTCCCGCACTGAGACCCCTGACCTTCTGAGACCTAGGCTCGTGCAGGCTGCTATTGGCAAGTCGTCTGTCCAGGGAGCTTCCCTGTCCGGGCCCAATTGACCGGCAAGGCTCAAAGCCTGCTCCAGCGAGCTCAGGGTGTCCACAGACTCTGTGTTGCGCACCTTCTCTGGCCTCCCAAGCCTTGGACCGTGTGTCCCTTCCTGTGGTCCTAATCCTCTTTGTGCGGTGGGTGGGTACCACGAAGGAAAACGTTCACTCACCTGTCACCGGACTCAACCACCGCCCACCGGCAGAGAAAGGGCCTGTCTCACCACAGGAGACGGACTGCCCTCTGCCACCTGTCAGTCCTTGACCAGCCTGAACAAAGGCGAGTGGGAGTGGTCGTGACCACCGCAGCTTTTTTCTTTTGTCTAAAGAGAACCCAAGAACAGACCAAGTGGGGCTCTTCAGTTGACTCTTGTCGGCAGTCACAGCTCTAACAAGGTAGCCAAACAAGAGCAAGAGAGACCCAAAGTGGTGACTTGGAGATGGGGTTTGTACTCTGGCTGCTGCTGCTGCTGCTGCTGCTGGTGGTCGTGGTCGTGGTCGTGGTGGTCGTGGTGGTGGTGATGTATGGATTTGTTGTTTGTTGGGAGGCCATGGCATATGTGGTTCAGTGGAAGAATTCTTGCCTGTCCATGGGGTAGGCCCGGTTTTGGTTTTTGGCCTATGCAGAGGCCAGTCTCTTTCGGTTCTTAGACTTTAGCCCAGTCCAAGGCGCACTGTGTTCACAGCAATCCATTTCTCCTAAGGCTTCCTCCACCCCACACCCAAGGTTCTTGACCCCAACTGTCTTCCAACCTCTTACATCAGTTCCTGACACAACCCTCCAGCCTCCCACTCCACAGTGTGGTCCACACACATCCTGCCTCTCTCACGATGGATACTTAGTGGACCTGTCTCTCCCGGGATCTCAAAGGGTTCCCTCAGTCGGACCTTCTTCTGCATCCTCTTCTAATGGACAGTCGGGGTTGAAAGTAGAGGCCTTCTTTCTCTTAGAGCTTCCTTCGCATCCTCTTTTTCTAGTCCTTTGAGAGCTTTTCCACCTTCTGAGCTTCACTCTTTCTGACGTGAGCCAGGAGTGTGTGTGGTTGGCGAGATCAACAGATAATATAGGTAAAATGTCGTTTGGAATAAAACCTTGAACTTTTCAAGGAAGGATAGATTGTTCATTATTGTCTCCATGTTTGCCAAATACAAGTCGACTCTACATTATGAATTTAATTCTTACCTCGTATCTTTGTGTCCATTTTTATTCATCAAAACTCTGTGCAAGTTAACATTATTTATATCAGTTTGACAATCCAGCTTAAGGAGGAGTCACCTTCTGGACAATCCACAGATAAAAATGCCCAGTAGAACAGAATATGTTCATGAGATAAACACAAAGGAGATAAACATACAGGGGAATTTTCAGAAGCACATGTGAAGTTACGGGCAGAAGTAAAAGACCTTCCGGAGTCTGTAACCCCGTAGCCTTGCTTAATGCGGTTTTCCCCATCAGACTGTCTCCTTTCCGTAGGCTGATACCTTGAATATTAACCGCCATCTGCTGTTCTCAGGACATGACTTCTGACCTCAAGGGAAAGCATGAAACTAAAGGACAAACAAGATGCATTTAATTAACAATGATCATTAACCTTTAAACACTTAAACAAGACTTTTAACTTAAGATTTAAGGTCTTGGGTACTGGAGAGATGGCTCAGCAGTTAAGAGCACTGGCTGCTTTTCCAGTGGTCCCGAGGGCAATTCCCAGAACCCAAATGGCAGCTCACAACTGTCTGTAACTCCAGTTCCAGGGAATCTGACACCCTCACATAGACATACATATAGTCAAATCACCAATACATATAAAATAAGAATAAATAAATATTTTTAAAAATATTTAGGATCTTTAATATTTAGGACAGTTTGAGCTACGAGCTTAAAAAGGTCTTCTTAAGCAATTTGATATACAGATGCATAAGCTTTACCAAAAATAATTTTAACTGAAATTTTTCAAAATAATCTAATTTATATTGATTACGTTTTCAGTTTAACTGCTTCTGGTCTCCAAAGTGATTTAAGAAACATGCAATTATGTTTGCATTTTTTTACCACTATATTATCCAAAAAAATCTTTTTAAAATTTTTGATTTCAGTTTATTTCTATTTTCTTTTTAAAATCCATTCCAAGTCTGTTTAAGTTGATATTTTATTTTAATAACTTTTAAAGATTTATTTATTTATGTAAATATGTATACCTGAATGCCAGAAGAGGGTATCAGATCCCATTATAAATGACTGTGAGTTACCATGTGGTTGCTAGTAATTGAACTCAGAACCTCTGGAAGAGCAGCCAGTGCTCTTAACCTCTGAGCCTTCTCTCCACCTCCCTTAAATTGATATTTTAAAAATTCTCTTATGTTGCGAAACATATAAATTTAAAAAATGAAGTTTCCGTAGTAAAGCACAAAATAAAATCTCTTATTTTGCTTATGTTGGTAACTCATTATTGGATGAATACATAATTTAAACAGGCATCCATCTATTAATTATAACTTATTTTAAACAAAATTGTTTTTAGATACTTGTTTTAGGCTTAACCTTGAAAACATATATAGGAAGCCAAATTTTTCCTTTCCCCCCTCCCCCTCCTCCTGCCTAGACAAGGTTTCACAGTCCTGGATGTCCTGGGACTCACTTTGTAGTGACGAGGCCTCAAACTCACTGAGATCCACCCGCCTCTGCCTCCCAAGTACTGGGAGTGGCATGTGCCACCACCGCCCAACTTGCCTTTTTCCCCCCATAAATTTGTCTTTTTAAATGAGTCATATTTGTATTTGTATAACTACAAACAGGATGGGTTTTTTGTTTGTTTGTTTGATTGTTGTTGTTATTTTGTTTTGTTTTGTTTGGGTTTTCAAGGCAGGGTTTTTCTGTGTAGCTCTGGCTGTCCTGGAACTCTGTAGACCTCCTGTCTCCCTTGGTCTGTTCTTGGAAGAAATACAGGCAGGAAATACTCACCATTCCTGACACCACAAAGGTGTCCCCTGACCTCCACAAGTGCACAGAACATTCACCCACCCCTAATAACAACTATACTACTACCAACAACTGTAACAAGTAAGCCAGGTATGGTGGTGCAGGCCTGTAGTCTAAGTAGTCAGAGGGAGAGACAGAAGAATCAGGGGTTCAAGTCCATCTTCACTAACGGCAAATTCAAGGTCAGCCCAGCCACGTCTTATAGATGACTCAGTTTTGGTTCCCAGAACCCATATGGCAGCTCACGGCGTGAGTATGGATTTCCTCTGCAGGCCTCTGTGGCCTCTGTGTTCAACGTGGAGCTCTTACATTCAGGCAAACACTCACCCACACATTTAAAAAAAATAAAAAGTATTAAAGTATAGTAAAAGGAGAGGAAGTGGTGGCAAATGCAAGAGGGGAAGAAGAATGGAGAGTTGAAGCAGCCTCAGTCTGAGTTCTACAAAACTGGAGACCAGGCAGGAGAATCTCAAGTGTGAAGTCAGTCTTTGCCACATAGTTTTAGGCCACTCTGGACAACTCCGTGAGATGTTATCTCAAAAAACTGAAAAGAGCAGGAGTTTGTAGCTAACATGTAAAGCACCTGACCAGCCCTGGGCAAAACCCACAAAGAAACAAGCCAAACATAAAGTTTAGAGTTAAATACAAAATCAGAAATTTAGTGTGTAAAGGCTAGTATCAGAAAGTAGTAAGAAAAAATAGTTCTATATGCCAAATAAAGGTGGGAACACTGGATAGCTAACTTGCAGAAGAAGGGTTCACGCTCACCATTCAATTATATAGTCTGAATAAGGCTTGTACCAAATGTGGAAATCAAGTTGTAAAGGGTCTGGAAAAAGATTCAGCATAAAGTGTAATTGTCTTTTAGCGATGATTGAAAATGCAGAAGCAATGAGGAGAAAACCTAGATATGTTAACATGGGGTGAGGGTGAGGGGTGATGCTGACGACACTTAAAGCACAATAAAGTAAGGCTTGAGTTAAAAAGGGCTTGGGGATGTACTCAACAGCGCCGTGTGCCTAGCAATCATAAGAAAAAGG
Organism: Chionomys nivalis; assembly: GCF_950005125.1. Taxonomy (NCBI): domain Eukaryota; kingdom Metazoa; phylum Chordata; class Mammalia; order Rodentia; family Cricetidae; genus Chionomys; species Chionomys nivalis. The sequence goes on along the minus strand of NC_080090.1, from coordinate 23,040,231 downwards.
AGCGAGGGAGGGGTGAGGAAGGGAGGAGAATCAATGTAAAATTTGTATTTATGTCTAGGCAGGAAGAGAAAAGAATTGCTAACCTTACAATGAAGAATCCTAGAAAAAAACATGTGTCAGGAGTGGGATTCGAACCCACGCCTCCAGGGGAGACTGCGACCTGAACGCAGCGCCTTAGACCGCTCGGCCATCCTGACTACCGATCCTACGACGTTCGCGCATTCGTGGCAGAGACAACTTGAACCCGTTCAGTCACCCACTGGTGATTGGATCTGACAACAGGGACATGTTGACTCCACACTGAAGCTGCCAACCTACCCACAGAAAACAAGCAACCGCCTACTACTCGGATGGCCACGATGTTCCAAGTCCCCGGAGCTCTGGTCTTTTCACAGGCGGGCTGGGTCACACCATCTTCAGTGTAGGAACCAGCACAGCAACATCGCCTCTTCTCCGGAGAATGCAGGGGGCCAGGGTCGCGGTGGTCACACAGGGCGGCGTGTCGGGTCCTGGTGGGAGGGGCATTCTGGCCGTGTCGGAGAGACTTTGGGGTTCGGTGTGGAGGTCGTCGGTGCTTCGGAGGGAGGGTAGCGGGCGCTGCGAAGTGCGTCGGAGATGGCCCGCCGTCCCGGGCACAATATTGCCGTCGTCATCCTCGTTAGTATAGTGGTGAGTATCCCCGCCTGTCACGCGGGAGACCGGGGTTCGATTCCCCGACGGGGAGATGTGCTATCCTTTTGGTGCCCTATCGGTGCTGTCCCGGCTGCTCCCTGGTTCCTGTGGCCCTCCAAGAACAGCGCGCGCTCGGCGGCGGAGGCCCGGTTGGGGTTGGCGTGGGTGTCGGCTTTGACTCTGAGGTTGGGGCCATTGTGGGGAGAACCTGGTACGCGACCGCGACACGCAGTTTACGCACCTTTTGCCAAGGTTCAGGGCCGAGGGTGGCCCCGTCTGGCGCCTTTCTGTCCGTGTCACAACTGCACGAAGGACAGAAGAAGGCGCGGGAGGTTTTGAGGCTGTGAGGAGTGGGAGTATCCCCAAGGAATGTGTCTTTGTTTGGCTTCTGCTTATGGCTGGCCATCAAACAGCCGTATTAGTCATGAACGTCTAATCATAGTCAGGGCTTATTAAGGAAGAAGCAGAACTATCACTCCCTGGTGGTCTAGTGGTTAGGATTCGGCGCTCTCACCGCCGCGGCCCGGGTTCGATTCCCGGTCAGGGAAGATGTCTTTTTAGTCTAGTTTCCTTCATAAAATTGTTTTTCTTTTCGCCACATATTTCTCATGGTCCTCATGCTGCCCAGCAACACCTCACCATACAAGGACATTTCTCTTTGCCTTGCAACCCTATACAATTTAACGCACTTCCCCGAAATTTACACTTGCACATCTCAGTGTTTCTGCTTCCCTTGGTGCGAAGTTACACTGCCACCATCACACGCGGCGCACACACATGCCACTCAGAGTGCCCAGATCACCTGATCACACCATCGGCTCTTAGGTCTGAAAGAATCTCTCAGGACCGTCTCACCTGCTCCTGATGAGCTTTCTATCATCTTCTTGGATGCTGCAAACCAAAGCAGACTGGACAGGCCGTTAGCTGATTTGAGTCTTCTGGGCTCTTGATCCTTGAACTCTCTCTCGTTGAGTGACTAGCTCTTCTCCAAAGCTCCAGGGGATCTCGGTGATAGTAAATCAGAGAGGGCTGAAAACATAGCGTGTGGTTACAGTGCACAGCTGCCCAGGACGGACTTTTTCCAAGATCATTTCGTCATTTAAACATTTAATGCCATCAGGTGTGATGTCCTTATGGCTGGAGTGTCAGAAATCTTTGTTAAACTTTCCATGGAAGAGAACGCCAAATGATGAATGGCTTTGGGACTTTTAAAAGCCAGAGACAACCACATCCATTACTAAAACCTTCCCTTTTCCTTTCTTTCCTTTTTTCTTTTTGGATTTTTAAGAGAGGGTTTCTTCCTGTAAAACCTGCTGCACAAAAAAAAAAAAAAAAAGTGTCTGGCTTTAAAATTCATAAATAAATCATAAAACCAGGCTTCAAAAACCTCTGCAAAAACAAAGACATCATGCTGACATCTCCAGCACAGAGTCCCTAGTTCAAATGAGCCCCTAGTTCAAATGAGCAGTGAGCTGTTTTCTCAACACAGCCACTCTTGCTCCCTTCCGCAACTGCAGTCTTCAGTGAGCTTAGTGTTACCAACTTCTAACTGGGAGGTGAGCAAACCAGCAAGGGCCTGGATGAGACAGGCACAGTAGTCTGGTGTTCTGTGTTTTACAATTACACCACTGAGCTCTGACAAGGTCGGAAATGCAGAGTCTGTAAATACAACTTTTTTTTAAAAGCCTCTTTTTATTAATTCTTTGAGAATTCCCTACAGTGTATCTCAATCATATTTACCCCCAACTCCTCTACAATGCACCCCATCTTGTTACCCCTCCCCCAAGATTATGTTCTTTCTTTTTCATAACCCACTGGGTTCGGTTTGTGCTGCCCATACTTTTCTGGGTATGGGGCCATTTAATGAAACCTGGTCAACTGTATCAGAGACTTCATTCACCCTTAAAGAAAACTGAGTCTCTTTTTCTCAGAAGTCACCAACTGTCCATAGCTCCCCAGGCAAAGGTGGAGGCTGATGAACCCCTCATAAATACGATCTTTAAGAAGATCTGAATTGGTATTGCCTTTGTAGAACAGTTGGTTAGTGTCTTGACCTGCAGGAGATGAACTGGGGTCCCTGGGCCCTGGAAGAGAGAGGAATGAAGAGAGAGGCAAGAGACACGAGAAATGGACACAAGTCTGGATTCTGATCAAGCTGCCAACTTTATTTTTTCTCAGGAGTGTTATATAGCAAACGGGCAGGGAGGAGGGTAGGATGCTGGAATGTCAGGGCTGGAGGCATCCGCTAGCTGCTAGGAAGAGAAAAGGGGGTGCTGAGAGTCTCTAAGTATTTACTAACAAGGGAAATACTAATTACTTCTGGTGCCTGGGGTCCGCAGGTCTGCAGGGGATCTGAACTCACAGGAAGGTAAGGGTTACCCTAGGCCCGGAACTTGCCCTACAGAGGCTTCTGAATAGCTTACTTAATTTGTGACTAAGATGGCTATAACCAAATTTGCTTCCAGCAGGATAGCTCATTTAGCTGTTAAGTCAGGGCCTTAAGGGAATGTTTTATTTCTTTTGTAGCCTTTGGTTTTTCTGTTCTTTCTTAAGACCCAGAAGCTCAACTTCTAATCCAGAGTCTTATAAATTCTGGTTCCCTCACTGGAAACATTTCCTACCCTACCTCCTCACACATTTAGAGAGTGTAGGCCAAACCAGAGGTTCGTGTGTTTCCCTTTCTTCTTCCTTTCCTCTCTTCCCTCTGTGGTTAGCCAGGGTTCTCTACAGGAACACAACTGTAGAATGACTCTCTCTGTATAGAGAAAGGGTTATTAGAGTGGCTTACAACTGTCATCCTGCTACTCCAACAATGGCTGTCTACCAACCAAAAGTCCAAGAATCCAGTATTGGTCAGACCACGAGGCTGGATGCCTCCGCTGGACATCTTCGGTGTATGCCAGAATCTCAAAGAAGTAGGCCCTAATGTCAGTGAAGGAATGCACATGCCAGAGTGAGGGCAAGTGGGGAGAGAGAGGGAGAAAGAGAGTGTGAGTGTGCATGTATGTGTGTGTTTCCTTCTTCCGTGTCTTTATGTGGTCCAGATTAAAGGCGGATCTTCCCACCTCAGGAGATCTGGAGTGAAAGTGGGTCTTCCCACTTCAAATTATTTAATTAAGAAAATCCATCATAGGTGTACTCAGCTACTTGAATTTTAGTGAACTCTAGATGTAGCTAAGTTGACAACCAAAAATAGCATTCTATCATATTTTATCATATAACATATAATAACATGTATATAGTCACACACATATTACTTTGCTTGTATTTGTCCACACTATTACTCTCTCTTATTCCCACACCCACTCATGGGGAAGTCCTGCTGGATGAGAACTTACTATGTAGGCCAGGCTGGCCACAAATTTGAGGCAATTATCCTGCCCCTTGCTTCTGTCTCCAAAGTGCTGGCTACCATGTTCAGCTAATTCCATTAATTTTTCACAGCAGACATTAAAATAACTAGGAGGGAACAAGAGTGATTTGGGGGCAATTTGGAAGGGTTTAGGGGCAGCAAACATTTAGCCTCTATCCTCTTAGAGTCCCCCTGGGACCTGAGAACTAAACTGACATAAAATAGATCAACTGTTGGAATGCACAAAATGCCAGACATATTTCACACAGCACGCGGCCCTTCCTAAGAAAATGAGAAAGCAAAGGAGCAGTTACCGTCAGACAGAAGTACCTCAAGAAGGACTTGGAGGGGGCTGGAGAGATGGCTCAGAGGTTAAGAGCACTGCCTGCTCTTCCAAAGGTCCTGAGTTCAATTCCCAGCAACCACATGGTGGCTGACAACCATCTGTAATGAGGTCTGGTGCCCTCTTCTGGCCTTCAGGCATACACGCAGACAGAATATTGTATACATAATAAATAAATAAATATTAAAAAAAAAAAAGAAGGACTTGGAATGTCTTCGTTCCTTATTTTCTGTCAATGAAGCCTCCACCTATGCTCTTATCCCTCTTATCCAAGAGAAAGCCAATGTGCTAGACCCAAATACCCAGGTACATCTAAAAACTACTAGAACGTACTCGAAGAGGGGCGGCACAGCTCACACCTGCAATCCCAGCACTTGGGATGCAGAGGCATCTGGATTAGGAGGTCAAGGCCATCTTTGGCTACCTATCAAGTTGGAGGCCAGCCTAGACTACATAAGACCTCATTTCAGAAAAACTAAAACAAACAAAAATATTCAAATTAGTCCTGCAAAGTTTTCCCAGAATGCACTATGTAAAAATATTCATTATGCCGTCCTGGTGGTCTAGTGGCTAGGGTTCATGACTGTCAGCACCGTGGTCTGGGTTTAATTCTTGGTTAGGAAATCTTGCTTTTACATCTAACCAATATTATAACCACCAGACAAACATTCCACAGTCCTCCGTTCTATTTGTCAAAGTCTGGTACACTTTTCAAAGATCCTGAATTGCTCGACGCCGACCACAGGTGAAGCTCAGTGAGGAACTGTCACGGTTGCCATGAACCCTGATGCTCTCAGAACCTTACTTTTGCTTAACTCATTATAGTTCATTTCACATATAAAGTTTATTATGGATAGACATGTGTCCTCATTCCTCTGCCCCACCCCCTTCTCTCTGATGAAATGAATTGAGAATGACTCCATTCCTAAAATATGTAAATTAAGTGTACTGACTGGGCTCCCTAACTGGGCTCCCCGAGAAGACCCGTCAAAGTGGAGGCAGCAGTGGAGCTGGTGGCATTACCTGTGTGGTCCACACCTGGAACACACCTGCTCTTAGAGGCCCAATGAACAGGTAGTAAATACCGATGTCGCGAATATTTCGGCACGCGTGTGTGGGTTCACTCGGGACAGAGAAATGAAGACCTGGAGACACGTGGAGAATGAACTTAAGTAGATTTCCATATCTCAGAACAAACATATAAGCTTCTGAGAATACAATGCCAGGTGCAAACACCTGATGCACGAGGTACCGGCAGTTTTCCCGGTTTCCTTTAAACCAGGTTTTGCATAGGCTTTGTATCCATGGGAAACATAGGGCAACAAAAGGTATTTGTGACACAGAGGAAGGCCTAGGGGCCGTGTGAAAACTCCGGAGCCAGGTCGGGTGTAAGCCAGCGGGTCTCACGGCTAGGGGAGGTTGCTGGCTATCTTTCTGGCACTATTGGGACATTCTATCACATACAGAGAAGGAAGCAGGGGAAGGAGGATCTGCATCCTATTAAAACCATGTATGTTAATCCAATCTTTCTGTATGAATTCCTTTTCCTGTTTATTTGTTTGTTTATTGAGACAGGCTTTCTCTGTGTATCTCTGGCTGTCCTGGAACTTGTTCTGTAGATCAGAGCTGTCCTTGAACTCAAAGATCTGCCTGTCTCCGTCTCCTGAGTCCTGGGATTAAAGGTACACGCTACCACCATCGGCTCTATATTGATTTCTAACGTGTAAATGTCCCCAGCAGAGTGGGTTAAGCAAACAGGCAGGTCCAACGGGAACTCGTAGACATCCACTGACCTCTTCCTCCCGGGTACTGGGAGTTAAGACTTGGGCAAAGGAGTCTGTCCTTTAGTCTGCTTTCTCAGAGTTTGGCTTTATAGTTTAGGTGGGCCACAAACCCCACATTTTCTTGCCTTAGAATTCCTGAGTGCTAAGGTTAAAAATGTGATCGCTATAAATTTGAGCTAATTTAAAAAATAAATACATTGTAGCCGGCCTGGCAGAGCTCTGTGAGTTTGAGGCCTACCTGATCTACAAGGGCTAGTTCCAGGACAGGCTCCAAAGCTACAGCGAAACCCTGTAAGAAAATAACACACTGTACAATAAAACCCAATATAGGAGACTAGAGACATCTTTAATCCCATCTCTTGGGAGGCAAAGGCAGGCATAGTCTATAAATCAAGTTCCAGGACAGCCAGGGCAGCATAGAGGGACCCTGCTTCAAAACAAAAGAAAAAGGGAGGTCCAGATAAAACAGAGGTCAACAACTAGAAAATCGCGAGCACTTTGTGGGCATTCAATGCTGTAATTACACAACATAGGTAACAGGTAAAATTCAAACTATTTAAGCTTGTTTTTTAATTAAAAATATGTTAGGTGTGTGTGTGTGTGTGTGTGTGTGAGAGAGAGAGAGAGAGAGAGAGAGAGAGAGAGAGAGAGAGAGAGAGAGAGAGAGAGAGAGTTTGGTCTACATAGGTCAGATGAGGGTGTTGGTTTCTACAGCGGGGATTGCCTCATGTCCCTCTCCTCCAGCTGTGCAGTGGTCAAGTACTAAGGTCAAGAATGTTGACGACAGGGGCTGGAGAGATGGCTCAGCGGTTAAGGTCCTGTTCAATTCCCAGCAACCACATGGTGGCTCACAAACCATCTGTAATGAGGCCTGGTGCCCTCTTCTGGCCTTCAGGCATACACGCAGAAAGAATAATAATAATAATAAATAAATAAATATTTTTTAAAAAAAGAATGTCGACAAGTACTTCACATAAACCTTTTCACTCATTAAAAAAAAAAAAAAGCTAAACGAGAAAGCCTGAAAATGCTTTCGACTTAGACATAGGACAAACGTAAGATGCATTTTCATTGTTTTGGGCCTGAGTTTACAACGTCCTTCTTGCCAAGGCCCTCACTTGAATGGCTTCCTGCCTGACGACCTACCGGTCCATTTTTTCTCCAGTCCCGCGGCACAGCAGATTCTGGGCGCCAGGGGGCGCCCTAAACTCATCAGTCGGCCATTCCTGGAGCTCCTCGGGATCTGGAAAACCATGGGTGCTTACGGAAGCCGAGAACAGCTCTTCCTATGGCCTCGGGGTCCTGGGGTCCTTAATCTCGCTGGCAGTTTTCTTTGGAGCTACCATGTATCTACATGGGTGAATGTCATCTAGCCTCAGAGTGGAACCTACCTGATTCCAGAAGTTGATTGACAGGATTGAATTTAAGAACGGGATTCAGCAAACAATAAATTCACTCCAAATGTAGCTTGCTTACAAAGCTACAGTCACCAGCCGGTTTCCGTAGTGTAGTGGTTATCACGTTCGCCTCACACGCGAAAGGTCCCCGGTTCGAAACCGGGCGGAAACAGCATGTTAGTTTTTTTCTTTTTTTTTGTCTTTCCACTTCTGGTGGAAGGATCATCTTGGGGAAAAAGAACCCAACCAATTCACAATCATCTAGCCTCAGAGTGGAACCTACCTGATTCCAGAAGTTGATTGACAGGATTGAATTTAAGAACGGGATTCAGCAAACAATAAATTCACTCCAAATGTAGCTTGCTTACAAAGCTACAGTCACCAGCCGGTTTCCGTAGTGTAGTGGTTATCACGTTCGCCTCACACGCGAAAGGTCCCCGGTTCGAAACCGGGCGGAAACAGCATGTTAGTTTTTTTCTTTTTTTTTGTCTTTCCACTTCTGGTGGAAGGATCATCTTGGGGAAAAAGAACCCAACCAATTCACAATGAAATCCCCACGTCTCCTGGGTCCTACGAGGATTGGAGCATTTGCAATGATAATTACACGAAGAAAGGCAGTTGGTGGCGGTGAGCTGGTCTTTTCAGGGCATCGACACATAAGTTAGATTTTGTTTCTTCAGCGAGAGATCCGTAGGTACTTGTGTTGCCCTTCAGTTTCTGGATTGTGTCTTCCAGAAAGCACCGTGGACACACTAAGAGCCAGAAACACGCTGCTCGGTGCGTGGAGTCGTCAAGTCTGACTTCTGCCCCAGGAAGCATGGGCTCTAGTCTCTTCAGGGGGATTGCCTCGTGTCCTTCTCCTCCAGAGTCTACAACCTGTACTGAGATCCAAACCCCCTCCCCCCGTTATATATATTTAAATGTTGCTTTATAATGCGGTTTGATTGACCTTCATTTAGCAGAGACACTCCCATATCTATTATTTACACCTGTCTTTACTGTCGGTGGTTTTGGTTGTTCTTGGACATGAAAATTATTTTTCTCTCTCCCTCTTCACAGTCTCTTTCCATGAGGAATGGTAAGGTCCTTGGTTCTAAATCAGTTTGAAATATTTTTTTTGTTGTTGTTGTTGTTGTTTTGTTTTGTTTTTTCAAGACAGGGTTTCTCTGTAGCTTTGGAGCCTGTCCTGGAACTAGCTCTGTAGACCAGGCTGGTCTCGAACTCACAAAGATCCGCCTGCCGAGTGCTGGGATTAAAGGTGTGTGCCACCATCGCCTGGCTCTGAGTTAACTTTTAAATGATGGGATGTACGTGACTTTTGACTTTTGACTTTTTGGTTTTCTGTCGTCCCACACCCTTCCCTGCTATGTGGAACTGGCGGTGCCAGGGGAGGTTCAGAGCCTTGGTAAACACTATCAAGGAATGCCAGGGTAAAACAGTAGATTAAGTACAAACACTAGTTTAACTGAAAAACTCTGTTAATGGAAATTGCAAAGAAGGGCAATTTGTATCTGAGTTTTACCTTGAGGTTGTAAAAACTCTTTCGTTATTGCCTAATGCTTGCTATAAAAGGAGGAGTTCAAAAACCGGCCTTTGCCACAGCCTTACAGATCCATCTCTGGCTGTGGTCTCAGCTAGATGATAAGCTTTTTGTGCCCCGTGGAGATTTATTTTTTTAATTTTTAATTTTTTTCCTGGAATAAAGTTTGCTTCTGATTTATTAGACTTTGGTGGTCTGTCCCCATCTTTGTGCGACCCCCATGGACCCAATACAGAGTGAGTCCCAGGACAGCCAGGGCTACACAGAGAAATTCTATATCTCAAAATAATAATAATAATAATAATGTTTATGGAAAGGATAATGCCCATGGCTCGAGAGAGATGCAGTCAATGTGAGCAGCACAGAGCGCTGCCGTATGGCCGCTGGGAACCAAGCCCAGTCCCAAGGAAGAGAAGCCAGGCAAACAGTGCTCTTAATATAGTTCCCCCCTTTTCTTTTCTTTTTTCCATTTTTTAAAAAATAGGGTCTTACTATGTAGCTCTGGCTGGCCTGAAATTCTCTATGTACACCAGGATGGCCTCAAATTCACAGAAATCTGCTTGCTTCTGCCTCCCTAGTGTTGGGATTAAAGGTGTATGCTTCTCTACCTGGATATTTTTACTTTTGCTCCATATATACTTAAAAATTCACTCATCCAAAATTGAAGACATAGTTCTGGGCGGTTGTGGTATATGCCTTTAATCTTAGCACTCAGGAAACAGAGGCAGGCAGATCTCTGTGAGTTCGAGGCGAGACTGATCGACAAAGCGAGTTCCAGGACAGGCTCCAAAACTACAGAGAAACCCTGTCTTGAAAAAGAAAACAAAAACAAAACTGAAGGATGATACAGAACACAGGGTTTCACACTGTGGTCTGTACTGGCCTTGAACCTGAGGCAATACTCCTGCATCAGCCACCTGAGTTTTTGCTTTGTATATCCCTTTTTAAAATTTTTTTTATTTAATGCAAAGTATGTGGTGGCCTACTGTTATCGTCAGGGCAAAGCATTCCAAAACACAGAGTGAAAAACCACATCCTGGGGTTCTGAAAGAAAGAGCTCAACATTGTGCTGGCATTCTGAGCCTGCGCATCACCCCGAGTTCCAGCGAGGATGAGGATTGAGCTGCAATTGAACCTGGACCAGAAATTATACGCTAACCTAAAACCTGGCCCTGAACTTGACCCATAATGTTAGGCAAAATAACAATCCCCCCCACACACACACATATCCATGTATTAAGTAATGAGTATGTTGCCTAATGTTGTACTATGTGTTGGATGTGGTTTAAGTATGTTTCCCCAAATGTTTGTGTGCTAGAAGCTAGAAGCAGTAGAGCCCGTTGTGGCTCTGCTGAGGTGAGAACACAGCCCTGACCAGAGAGACAGCTCAGTGGTTAAAAGCTGCTCTTCCAGACGATCCCAGCACCCGCAGTGAAACTCATCCCACCCCCTCGTCTGGCTTCCCCGAGCACAGACACCCAGCTTGTGTAAACATATGCAAAACACCTGTACACATAAAAAATCAATTAAAAATAAAAGTAGAGCCCAATAAGTAAGTTAACCCATGCATCACAACTGTGTTCCTGCATATATGTGTGTGTGCCCAAGACACACACACACACAGAGAGCTAGTGGAAGGTGCCCAGATCATTGGAGTTGCTTTCATCATGAATGAAGCTCTTGAGGTAGTTATTCTTCTAAAAAGTCTAGCCCATCAATTCCCTCGGCTTCCGGATCCTCCACCTGTCTCCTTTCTCACCATGTGGTCCTCACCAGAGAACTAACACACGACTGCGCTTGATACTGGACCTTTGACCTCCAAATGTGAGCTAAATAAACGGTACTTTGTACTCCATATGGTATTTTCTTCTATTAAGAGATAGCATGTAGCACAGACTTTGAGGAGGAAGATTTATTGAGGCTGGCTTATGCCCTTCTAACAGGAAGAAAGCAAGTAAGAGGTTGCAACAACTAGTTACAAAGGAAGCCAACCGAAACCAGAGGGATGTCTTGTGTGGTGGCTTCCCAGACGAGTTTGGGGCTGGCCTGGGTTGCAAAGCATTTCTAGAAAGCACGAGACGAAACTGTGCACTTGGCCCATCCCCAACTTCCGGTTTGGGGGCGGGGGGGGGCGGTCTGACTGCCCCGCCTCATCCCCTGGCCGCCCCGCCTCCCTGCCCGGTCCCACGGTCCCTTTAGAGCTTTCTGGGTAGTCCAGCGTGAGTCACGGAAACAGGGGGGGGGGGCGATTGGGGGGAGCTGAGCTCATTTCTGGACAGGGGGACCGGATGTGACTCTCGGGGGCAAGTCCATTCCTCTCTGTGGCCGGAGCTGTGGTCAGAAGAACCCCAAGACCTCGCAAGGGAAAAGGGTATTTTCGTTTCAACTGAGTTCCCGTCACTCCTGTCTAATTTCCCCTCCCCCGCCGCCCCGCACCAGACAGGGTTTCATCTCTGTAGCCGTGACGACCAGGCTGGCCTCGAACTCAAAAATACATCTGAGTGTTGTGTTTGCAGTGGTGCACCCCACTCCCACCCCCTGCCTGGCCCAACAATTCAACAATTAATTTAGGAATATTATCTCTCATTAGGTAACTTTTTAAAGTTTTTTGTTGTTGTTTTGTTTCTGTCTTTTGAGAAAGGATTTCTTTGTGCTCTGCAGACCAGACTGGCCTCAGACTCAGAGATCTGCCTGTTTCTGCCTCCCGAGTGCTGGAATTAAACACGTGCAGGTTCACGTCTGAACTTTTAGAATCTTTAATTCACTGTCAACTTTGAAATCAAGCGGGTCAAATGACCCTTTCCCAGGGGTCCCATATCAGATCTCCTGCATATCAGATATTTATATTACAATTCATAACAGTAGCAAATTTACAATTATGAAGTAGCAACGAAAATAATTTTGTAGTTGGGGATCACCACACCAGGAGGAACTGTATTTAGGGGTCACAGCGTTAGGAAGACTGAGAACCACTGACTTAAAATCTGTTCTACAGGGTTGGCAAGAGACTTGAACCTGGAATGGCTACCAGAAGCCCAGGGCAATGTCCCCAGTTAGTTCATTGGGGCACCTGACGATAGGGAACCTGAAATGAACCTATCCTATAATCATACTGATGAATATCTTGCATATCGCCATAGAACCTTCATCTAGCGATGGATGGAGATAGAGACAGAGACCCACACTGGAGCACTGGACTGAGCTCCCAAGGTTATAATGAGGAGCAGAAGGAGAGAGAACATGAACAAGGAAGTCAGGACCATGAGGGGTGCACCCAACCACTGAGACAGGGGGGCCGATCTATTGGGAGCTCACCAAGGCCAGCTGGACTGCTACTGAAAAAAACATGGGATAAAACCGGACTCTCTTAATGTGGTGGACAATGAGAGCTGACGAGAGGCCAAGGAGAATGGCACAGGAACTTTCATCTGGCGATGGATCGAGAGAGAGACAGAGACCCAATTTGGATCAACCGTCTGAGCTCTTAAGGTCCAAATGAGGAGCAGAAGGAGGGAGAACATGAGCAAGGAAATCAGGACCACGAGGGGTGCACCCACCCACTGTGACAGTGGAACTGATCTATTGGGAGCTCTCCAAGGCCAGCTGGACTGGGACTGAATAAGCATGGGTTGAAACTGGACTCTCTGAACAAGGCGGACAGTGAAGGCTGATGAGAAGCCAAGGACAATGGCACTAGGTTTCGATCCTAATACATGAACTGGCTTTGTGGGAGCGTAGCCTGTTTGGATGCTCACCTTCCTGGACCTAGATAGAAGTGGGAGGACCTTGGTCTTCATGTAGAGCAGGGAATTTGGACTGCTCTTCAGTATCGAGAGGGAGGGGGAGTGGACTAGGGGGTGGGGATAGGGGGAGGGGAGCGGGGGGAGGGGGCAATATGTGGGAGGAGGGGGAGGGAAATGGGAAACGGGGAGCAGTTGGAAATTTTAAGTAAAAAAGAAAAAAAAAATCTGTTCTACAGAGCCTGTGGCTCACACCTTTAATCCCAGAGGCAGAGGCAGGTAGGATCTCTATGAATTCCAGGCCAACCTGGTCTATGTGGTAAGTTTCAGTATGGCTAGAGCTACTTTATAGAGAGAACCTGTCTTAAGAAAAAGAAAATGAAAAGAATAAGAAAAAGAAAAGAAAGTACTGCAAACACAATTAGCCCATTTACTTAAGGCATTTTGACCCTTCCCATCCATGAAGAGAGTTTTCCAGGACTCTCACCAGAAACTCTGAGCAACCCTGATCACGCCTCTAGAACAATGCTGTTTACATGTTTCCTAAGCAACCATTTGAGATACAACTTCAGGTCTATGTTAACAGCTTATGTTAAGATACTTATTTGTGACTCTGCTGGAGGAGCCCATACGAACACTTAGGTGTCTTATTCTTTCCTGTCTCTCTTTCTTTTCATCTTCACGTTAAAATGAAGAGATGGCAAGCACTGATGCTTATACTCCTGCCTCCACCTCCTGAGTGCTGGTTTTGACTGCAGGTATAAACACCACCTTGTTTAATGCAGACTTAAGTACAGATATATTTTGTTTTTCGAGACAGGGTTTCTCTGTGGCTTTGGAGCCTGTCCTGGAACTAGCTCTTGTAGACCAGGCTGGTCTCGAACTCACAGAGATTCACCTGCCTCTGCCTCCCAAGTGCTGGGATTAAAGGCGTGCGCCACCACCGCCCGGCTTTAAGTACAGATATTGAAAGAAGATGGAGAGGAGCTTAGGAAAAAGACAGCACACACCTTACAAACCTGATTGTGGGTAAGACTTCTCAAAAAAGAAAGACCGGACATTCAACTGTCATCACTAGTAACTTCCAGTCGTTACCTTGTATCTGGGCTATTTCTGTGTACTCACTTGAGCAATGGAGTCTGCAGCTCCTTGCGAGACACTGACTAAGAAGGAAATGACACCGGTTTCGTTAGACAAAGTGACACACCTTCCTCTTCATCCTCTGGGGATGCACTTAGAATCCACCATCCTGGACATGAGAAGTAAAACGCCCTGATGGTAAAATAGTTCAGTAAAATTAATTTTAAAAACAAGATATCATCTGAGAAGTCACATGTTCGTGATCCTGCTTACAACCTCAGCTGGGAAGCAGCCAACACCTTGCTTTTCCCTGTCACAAAGTGGAGGGTGGGGCAGCCAATTCAGCCAATTCACAGACAAAGAGTCTGGAAGGACCCTGTGAGACACGCATGCTGGGGTCTAAAATGGGGGAAAGGCTGAGCTGCATATGTGACAACATGCCATTGTAATGTGTATTATAACCAGCATAATTTACAGTCACATGAATGGGCAGTTCCAGACGATTCCAGTCCCTGAGCTATCATCAACCTCGAGCCTCCAAGTCTTCCCAGCTCAAGTGTCAGTGATCCGGATTTGGGGGCAGAGACAACCCATCCCTACTGTTGCCCCTCCCAACCTTTTGGTTTCTTAACAGAGGGTTGTTTTGTTTTGTTTTGTTTGCTTGCTTTTTGTTTTTCAAGACAGGGTTTCTCTGTGTAACAGTCCTGGCTGTCCTGGAACTCGATTTGTAGACCAGGCTGGCCTCGAACTCACTGAGATCCACCTGCCTCTGCCTCCCAAGTGCTAGAATTAAAGGCATGCGCCACCACTGCCCAATTTTTTGTTGTTGTTTCCCCCAGAGTTTTGCTACACACCCCAAGCCTACTTGGGGTGTTTCCACTTCTACCTCCTGCTTTCAGGGTTCTTTAAATGTCCTGTATTTATTTATTTATTCAGCTTTTTTTTTTGAGACAGGGTCTCTCTGTATAGTCCTGGTTGTCTTGGAACTATGAGGAACAGGCTGGCTTGGTATCTATTTTTTTAAAGTTATGAGCTCCCTTCTGGCAAAGTCCTGGAATAGTACCAGATATTTTGTGGCTTGTATATTAGTTATTTTTCTCAGCACTGTGAGAAAATACTGGACAGAAGCAGCTTATGGAAATAGTCCTGGGGTGGAGCCTCCCCATGACACTATACTTGGGACGGCTCTGGAATGGAAGCTACCCTCATGATACCATAGCTGGGACAGCCCTGGGATGGAGGCTCCCCCAGGATACTCTACCTGGCTCTGAGAAATCAGTCATCTTCTCCTAGACATGAGTGTTTCTCCCTAGGGCAGTGCTCTGAATATACAGTGTCACCAGTTAATGTATTAATCACATCTTTCTAAGCAAAGATAATAGGAATTTTTACTTATTTGAAACCAAGAGTCTTTCCTCATTCTGAACATTCTGAGTTGAGTAACTTAGATTTTGGCTCTCAGGGTTTTTTTTTTTTTTTTTTTTTTTTTTTTTTTGGCAGGGGAGAGGAGTTGAGACAGGGTTTCTCTATAGCTTTGGAGCCTGTCCTGAAACTTGCTCACTTGCTGGCCTCAAACTCACAGAGATCCGCCTGCCCCTATCACCTGAGTGCTGGGATTAGAGGCATGCGCCACCACCGCCTGGTTTAGCATTTATGTGCTTATTGCCCCACTTTCTGGAATTTAATTTTGCCCTCGACTCTCTGCTGCTCTGTTTCTCAGGGTGTTCCCACCACGTCTTCCTGTTTCTGACACTAGTACTCACATAATTTAAGGACTGTGGTGAGCAGGGCGAGGTGGCATGCCTGCAATCCTAGCACAGAAAGGTTAAGGTCTGCATGGTTGTGTCCAGACCCTTCAAAACGTGTTATGGTACAATGTATCACAACTCAGGGATATATAACTTGGATCATAGCCAACTCTTCTTTCAAAAAAATTCTTTTGTGAGCTAGACATGGCGGTACGGGCCTTTATCTTAGCACTCGGGAGGCAGAGGTGGGCCGATCTCTCAATGTGAGACCAGCCTGGTCTACAATACTAGTTCCAGGACAGCCTGGGCTACACAAGAAACCCTGTCTCAGGGGAAATATTTTTTGTTGTTGTGAAAAGGATTTCAGGTATTGTAGCACATACCTGTAAGCTCCGAACTCAGGAAGCTGAGGCAGGAGGGACTGCTCTGAGTTTGGGGCTCTCTCAAAGAAGGAGGCGGAGAAGAAAAAGAGAATTGGCTTTTTTTTTGTTTCAACAAATTATTTTTAAAAGTTATTCTTTTTATAATTTATTTATTTGCATTTTATGTACATTGGCATTTTGCCTGCATGTATGTCTGTGTGAGGGTGTCGGATCCCCTGGAACAGGAGTTACAGACAGTTGTGAGCTGCCATGTGGGTGCTGGGAATTGAACCCTGGTCCTCTGGAAAAGCAGCCAGTGCCCTTCACGGTTGAGCAATCTCTTCAACCCTTAAAAATTATTCTTATGGCTGGAGATGCAGTTCAGTTGGTGTAATAACCCAGCGCTTGGGAGGTGGAGGTTGGAGGGGTGGGATTTCAGTGTCACCGTTGGCTATCCAGTGAGTTCAAGGGCAGCCTGCAGCACACCAGAGCCTGCCACACCTTACAGGAGACAGTTCTCTCTTTCCACCAGACGGGTCCCAGGGGTCAAACTCAGGCTGTCGGGTTTGGTGGTAAGCACCTTTACTCACGTGGCCATCTCCCTGGCCCAGGAACAGATTTCCAAAACAAGCTAAAAAGGATTGAGGATGTATCTCAGTGATGGAGTGCTGCCTAGCATGTGCTAAGCCTGGGTTCGATCCCTGGTGCTCACAAAATCAATAAAAACAATAATACAATAAATAATAATAATAAATGGTAAAAATAGTTTCTGAAGATAAAGACGAGGAAGGCACTTCCAAGAATAGAGGTGAGCCTGAGAGCTCAGCAGGCCCAAGCTCAAAGCCAGGGTCTGTGATTCTTAGATGTTAACTCACTTCTTCACACTAGATGCTCGGATCAGTTTTGTTCAGCTGATTTTCTATTTTTGAAAATCCATTTAATGTAAATTTTTTCGATTTAAAAAAAAATTCTTCCTCCAACTGAGTGTGTCACACTTGTGACCCAATCCCACTGCTCAGGAGGTGGAGGCAGGAGGACCTGGAATTTAAGGCCACGCTCAAGGTTAGTCTGAGCTACGTGGTACCGTCTGCGATACACACTCTTTCTTTTTTGCCTCTTCATTATTGTACACACACACACACAAACACGAGAGAGAGAGAGAGAGAGAGAGAGAGAGAGAGAGAGAGAGAGAGAGAGAGAGAGAGGGAGAGGGAGAGGGAGAGGGAGAGGGAGAGGGAGAGGGAGAGGGACAGGGACAGGGACAGGGACAGGGACAGGGACAGGGACAGGGAGAGGGAGAGGGAGAGAGAGATTGAGATTATAATAGAAATGTCCAGTAGGGGGCGCCGTAGTCTCAGAGAAGAAAACTAATATAGCTATTGAACTTGGAGGTGTTTTGTGACTGAAGCTTTTACATTTGTAGCCATGCATCATTTCTGACCTTATTGTGTACAAAACTATTTCCGTTTTTATGGGGAAATCTTCAAAACCCAGGTCTCCACTCCAGCACCTTTTTACCATCTGGACCAGGGAGGTAGGATGCAGGGCTCCTTGGAGCTACTTGGGAGAAATCTTGAAGGGTTGACAATATACTAGAGATAATGGTTCAAGTGGTCCAAACTGTGTGGTAGGGGAAATAGATGCCTAAGTCTTTAACAATAACTGCTTACTCATCATTTTTGGTTTCATATTTTTGCCAAGGGGAGGAAATACATTAAAAGTTCAAGCTGTATGCTCCTGTCACAGGGGTGAACCATAGCACAGAACAATACAGAGAAGATCAGCACGGCCCCTGTGCAAGACTGCCATACAAAACATGAAGCATTCCATATTTTAAAAATAAACTTTTTTTTTTTTTTTTGAGACGGGGTTTCTCTGTGTAACATCTCTAGCTGTCCTGGAACTCACTCTGAAGACTAGGCTGGCCTCGAATTTACAGAGATCCACCTGCCTCTGCCTCCCAAATGCTGGAATTAAAGGCATGCACCACCACTGCCTGGCAAAATTCATGTTTCAAGCTGAGTGTGGTTTCAAGGTATGCACATGCATGTACAGCTTGGAAGGTAGAGGCAGGGAGAATAGAAGTTGAAGGTCATCTCCAGCCCATAGCTACAGAGGAAATTGAGCCAGTTTAGACTAGAGATCCTGTTTTCTGTGGGAAGTCCAAGTCTCCTACTTTGGGCTACTGTGAATTAGATAAACCACAGTACGTAGTGCTGTGTTATTTGGAGCGCTAATCACTCTAGCAAGCCCAGGTTCCATCCATAGACCTGCCAGAGGACGTTCATAGGTCTGTGAAAAGCAGTTTTCCAAAGCCGACTCTTTGATTCTACAACCTTGTTTCCTAGTGTACGCTACAGAGCACACTCACATGCAAAGTGACTCGTGAACAAAGGCATTGCTGCCTTGTCTCTGTGAGACCATGGGAGAAGCCTCAGTGTTGAGTATGCAAAGTTGATGCATGCATCATGAGTGTGGTCCACACACAGTTAGGAAGAGATTCACCTGCCTCTGCCTCCTGTGCTGGGATGAAAGGTGTGCACCACCACACCCAGCCATCCCTCTGGGTACTCGTAAGCCAATAACAATGTTAAAATTATTGAAGCCTCCTTGTATCAAATGTCTACCCCAGCTGTCATGCATAGTTAAACTAAGAAGTAGGACTGCCTTCACTTTCCATTCAAGGACACGGAGGCCTGGGCAGATGAACTTCCTCCCTAAGGAAGGCCTCAGATTCCAAGCACATCTAGAATTTCACCCAGATAGTTTGGCTCCAGGATGGACACTAGTGGCTGTCCTCACTTAGCTCCAGGTTTACACACTGTCCCAGCACCAAGGAAAACTGTCTTCATAGCAGGTAACAAAGCAGAAGCTCCCAGAGGAACCATGGGTGCAGAGCTGTCAAAATGGATGTTCTAGGGCAGAGACAGTCCTTTGTCCTAAAATAACTTCTGTCTCTTCCATCACTCAAGAGCGCAATGAGAATCCCAGGGACAAAGCACACGGGTGCTTTCCTATGTCACACTATCCAGCAGTTAACTGTGAGAGCCTAATAAGGGCTGTTTTTACCCCATTATCCAGAAGGGTCACAAGTGTCCTTATGTGGGGTGTGTTGGATGGGATAAAGATTTTAGGGGAAGAAGGAACTAGCAATTATCTCCCCCTGAATTTTGGAGGCAGAGTCTCAAGTAAGCCAAGCTAACCCCAAACTTGTAGCAATCCTTCTGCTTCAGCATTTAAAGTGCTGGGATGATAGGTGTCAGCTACCACAAGCAGCTTGCTTTCTTTTTAAAAAAAAAAAGATTTTATTTTGAATCATATGTATGGGTTGGGGTGGCTGTGTCGGAAGAGGGGGTCAGATTCCATGGTTGCTGGGAAACTGAACTTGGATCCACTGCAAGAGCAGCAAACATTGACCACTGAGCCGTCCTCCAGCTCCCTTGCTCCCTCCACACTTTGTTTTTTTAAACCAGATTTATTAATTATATAATGGTTTCATTGTGACATTTTCATACATGTCTATATTCTGATCTTATCCTCTATCCCTCCCAATAAACCTCCCTCTGCCCCCCAACAAGTCCCCCTGCCACGTTATGGGGATGTTTGTTGTTTGTTTGTCGAGATAAGGTCTCCTTATGTAGCCCTGGCTGGCCTGGAACTCACTATGTAGACTTGGCTGACTTCAAATTCACAGAGACACATCTGCCTCTGCCTCCTAAGTGCTGGGATGAAAGGCACCACCATGCCCTGGTGTGCGTGTGAGTGTGTATGTCCTACTGAGCTCAGGGTTGCTCGCATGAGTGGGGGGTAACCCACCAGTGGCTGGCTACCACACTAAAGAAACAGGTCTTGCCCTTCTCCAGCAACCATTAACTGAATGATTCCATGTAAAGGGTGTAGCCTTGAGAGCCCCTCCCCCAGCAACTGTTAACTGCCTATATAGCCTCGGAGAGGTGTGGGCCTTGTGAGTCCTTCCCATATATACATATATTGGTTTTTCGAGACAGGGTTTCTCTGTAGCTTTGGAGCGTGTCCTGGAACTAGCTCTTGTAGACCAGACTGGCCTTGAATTCATAGAGATCCACCTGCCTGTGCCTCCACAGTGCTGGGATTAAAGGCGTGTGCCACCACTGCCCGGTCTCTCCCATATAGTAGGCTAAGTAGTTCAGGCTGATCTTGAACTTGAGATCCACCTGCCTCTGCTTCCTGGGATCACAGGCATGTCCAGCCATATCTGGCTCTGAAGTACCTATTTCTTTGGACTTGTTTCTTTTCTTCTTTTTTTAAAAACTTGAGACTATGTAACTGACAAGTGCTCTTTAGTTCTAAGACCCCAGTGGATGAGTCGATCGGTTTAACAGAAATTTGGGCGAGTCTCAGGTTTCTCAGTTTTGCATCTAGCAGGTTTGGGCGCCATCACTTGATCCTCCCAAACCTGGTACCGCGATCTTACACTGTCATCACCCCTGCTCGGTTTCCCGCCCTAGGTCCTGATTTGCCATATCCTAACCGACACTATGAACCTATGTTCTTAGGTTCTGTGACTGTGGACTGAGGGAGGAGACAGGAGTCGTTTAAGGACCAAGACGAGATGTACATTTCCTTCTGGGAGCAAACAAGTTGGTGGCTTCCTATTTGTTATTCTGTAAACAGTGTCTTGGCTGTGTTCAGTTCCCACTGTGCATTTACAGCGTCTAGATAGTTCATTCGTTTTATCCTGCACTGTACAAAGTAGGTCATCTCCACAGTATGTAATGATAGCTGTTTATCGACGGGAAGCCAGGGGCTTAAGCCATATAATACCATGTTAAATAAGGACCCACCCTGTTCCTAATTCTACGGTTAGTTCATTATACCACACTGTCGCAGACTCAGCTCTTAGTGTCCCACAGTTTGTTTAAATAGTTGAAGATGTCATTCAGAGACAACCCGGAAATTCTGAAGCAGGGCTAACTAACATATTGGGGAAAGAGGCAGCTGCTTCTCTGCCCACTTTTTCATGGTTATTTGGTCCTCCACACTCTAAAAGGGAAAGGAACCTAGGTTTCAGAGAGAAAGGAAGGGGGCAGTGTGAGCCCCAGAAGATAGCCAACCCCTGCTGATTGGGAGGTACTCCCAGAAGGCTGCCCTTCTGCAGTTGCCAGGCAACAAGTGTAAACAGGACAGGATCATGGCCACTAACTACAGTGCCAACCAGGTAAGTTCTCGTTCTACCCCGACATTTGATTTTACCTTCCAGATTCTACCTTTGGGCCTACCCCTCCAGCACATTCTGCTCCCCCAAACAGACGCTGAGGGGACTGAGAGGACTGAGGGTTTCACCTCACAGTTGGGAGGGTCCAGGAACTAGCCAAAAGGGCCTGAGTTAAGCTTGTAGAGTGTAAACCAGAAGGCAGGGATTCTATTTTTACAGGCCAGAGTAAATGCTTTAGGCTTTGTAAGTCAAATAACAAAGTCACAGCTATTTACATGAAAGTTCTCCCTAATTTGTTTTGGAAAAATTCAAGACATAGTAACTAAAGCGAGTGTAGATGTGCTCTCCGGTGATCCCAGGGCTTTGGAGGCAAAGCAGGATGATCAGGTGTTCAGGGTATCCTTGGCTACGTACCGAATCCAAGGCTAGCCTGAGCTCCATGAAACCCCCCTCGAACACACACACACACACACACACACACAAATCCATGCCATGGTGGTATGTACCTGTAATCCCAGTATTTAGGACAAGGTGGCAAAATAATTACTGAAAATTTGAGGCTAGCCTGGCCGACATAGCAAGTTCCAGGCCAGCCAGAGTGTGGTAGTGGGACCCTGTCTGAAGACCCTGTCTACACATTTTGGAATTCTTTTGGAAATAACATTTTGTTCACTTGGAATTCAAATTTTAGTGGATTTTCTTCTTCTTCTTTTATGTGTGTGTGTGGGGAGGTAAGGTATTGCTCCTCTGTAGCCCACCTAGACTAGCCCACAAACTCCAAATCTTTCTACTTCACTCTGGGAAGTAATGAGATTATAGGTGTGTGTATCATTATGGCCAACTACCTTTTGTTAAAGCAACACAAATGTTTGTAAGATCCATTATTTCGTCGCTGTTGTTATTTTTCAAGACAGGGTTTCTCTGTGTAACAGCCCTGGCTGCCCTGTCACTTTGTAGACCAGGCAGGCTTTGAACTCATAGAGATCTGTCTGCCTCTGTCTCCCAAATGCTGGGATTAAAGGCGAGAGCCACCACCTCCAGGCTGTAAAAAACCATTTTTTGCCAGGGAGACAAAGACAGAAAGCTGGACCCCTAGGGGCCTTAAATGATGGATGGACAGACAGACGAACGGATGGACGAAAGGACAGACAGATAATAGGTATGACATTTACTGCTTTATGGTCATTCAAAAGCAGGAAGCAATAAGGATTTGGTTACTTACCTTTGGTCTAGTCCAGCATTGCCTGACAGAGTAAATCACAAACATAATTTTAAAGGCTTTAGCAGCTAAGTGAAAATTAAAAATTAAATTTAGTAATGCTCAAGTGGAACACAATAAAACCAAAATATTTTAATATTGGTATTTTTAAAATTATTTAAAAAAATTCTACGCCCCCTCCACACACACGCCTCTCTTATACTAGCTCGTTAAAATCCATTTTTCCCGACTAGTGCGGAGGATCAAACCCTGGGCTCTGCCCGTGCTGACAAGCACGCTACTACTACACCCCAGCCTCCCAGTGTTTCATATTAGCTTAAAGTACCCAGCCTACTTGTTGCTTTCCGCATGTTTAACATGTGACTGGTTGCTATGTGCTGGGCAGCACACATCTTGAGCACAGATTGTAATCTTGCACTTGTTTAGTAGGCAGATCCTGGGTTCAAGTCACAGCGTGGCAAAACAGAAACAATTTCTTCTGTCTTTGATGTCTTCTCCTTTTGTATGTGCTTTCTTCTTTCTGTCGTGTTTTTGGGCTAGCATACAAACTACGGGGCACTGTTGGGGCATCTTCACACACGTGTCGACTGTGTATGAAGTATATTGTTCTCAGTCCCTCCCTCATCTCCCCCCTCCAGCTGGGTCCTTTTCTTCCCAGATGTAGTGTCCACTTCTGCCTTCTTTTTAACCCATGACTTAGTCTCCCCCCTCCCTATATACCCCTTGTGACAGTGAGTTAGAGTTCATATAGTTGTTGAAGCCTTTGGCGTTCAGTTACAGAGAACTGTATTACGATTTCCTGAGCGTGAAGCCTTTGAGTCTCCTCTTTCTCTCCACAGTATGAAAAAGCTTTCTCGCCCAAGTACTTGCAGAACTGGTCTCCTGCCAAGCCAACAAAAGAGGTACTCCGAGCTCAGTGCCCTCCAAGGCCAGTTGATGGTGACTGGCCTCCTGTCCTTCCTGTCACCCACCTAACTTCTTTAGCCTTCTAATGGTCCACCTTCTCCTCTCTCATGCCTCTACTGCAAGCCCACAGACACTTCGTTTTCTCCTCCCTCTTTCACTTCAAGTACTTCTCTTTCCACCTCCACCACAGAGAGCCTCTACCCACGAAGGTTACACTCAGATTATTGCCAACGATCGAGGTCATCTCTTGCCTTCGGTGCCCCGTTCCAAGGTGAGATTCCTCACGCCCATTCCTATCAAAAAGGTAAGAGTTAGCCAGGTGAGGTGGTGCACACCTTTAATCCCAGCACTCAGGAAGCAGAGGCAGGAGGATCTCTGTGAGTTTGAGGTCAGCTTGGTCGACATAGTGTATTCCAGGCCAGTCAGGACTATATAGATGCTGTCTCAAAACAAAACAAAAAGGGCTGATGCATAAAAATGGGGCTACAACCACCGTATGGAAAATTAGAGTCCAATCTGTGAGTGCCCCAACCTGCTAACCAGTTTATCTACAGGACAGAGCTGTGCTGAGCACATGGAAGTCCTGAAAATGATGAATGTATAAACAGTGTTTTCAATATTTAAGCACAGGACTCCTTTATCACACTTAGCCAAAGAATGCAAAATTTGTGTTGTAAGGAAAGGGGCAGAAAATCAACATCATAGCTGACTGAAGAGAGGAAGAGTGGGGAGACGATCCCTTCAGATGTTTAGTTATTAAGATGCAGAAGGGACAGAAAGAACGTGAGGCCAGCAAGCCCTGCCAAGCAGACACAGCAGCCATGAGGACCTGTTGCGCACTCCCTTCTCCTTTTAGGCAAGTCCTTGGGGTTCCTTCATGGGCACCTGGGAAATGCCCCTGAAGGTGCCACCTGCTCGGGTGACCTTGACTTCCCGCACAACTGCTGCTGCCGCCTCCCTCACCAAATGGATAGAGAAGAATCCTGATCTACTCAACGCCTCTAATGGACTGCGTCCTGAAATCTTAGGCAAGGTATCTAGCCTTCCCATCTAAGCCAAACCCCTACTGTCTCCACTTCTTCTTAACCTCAAAGCTGTTATTCCAATCCAGCAAGGGGAGGGGTTGTGTCTTGTGTTGTCTAGTCTCTAAGCACTAAGGTCTTAAGGAACAAAACAAAGCCATCTTGTTGCCCAGCCTTCACCCCGGTATAAAAGAGTCTCAAGGGGAGGTTAAATAGCACTATTCTTGACCTGCCCATGGTGTAGGAAGAAAGGGAGTTGAATTCTGAGGCTGACTGGGGATTATCTTGGCCCAACCAGAAATATGATCATCTTTCCCACTCTTAACCCCGACAGCCCCATGACCCCGACAGCCAGAAGAAACAGAAGAAATCTGTCACAAAGACTGTACAGCAAGCAGCAAACCCGACCATAATTCCCAGTTCCCCAACTGTTGATGGTGACAACTCAGATGGAACTCAAAGCTCACACCCCTCTGCAGGCCACACACCAGGGCCCCAAACTCCAATTAACTCTCCCAAGTCCCCACCTGCAAGCCCGTGTTAAGACCCTCAAGCAAGTAGGTCCTTGTCTAGCTGAGACCCAGACTTGCAAAGCTGTAACCCTGCAGGGGAGGAGTCTCAGGAGACATTTTAGGGACTGACTGGAATATGGAAGACCCTGTATTCAGAAACGTGGAGCAGAGAAATGGTGGGCCAGGAGGAAAGGCAAATTTGGGCAAATAAACATTGTTAAGTCTTTTACTGACCTGGGTTTTCTCCTCGTTCTATGGCTGTCTTTTGTAACCCATAATTTGAGAGAAGGCTGGGAAAGAGTAGGGGAAAGAACACCAAGACGTTTTTACTTTGGTTTTTCGAGACACGGTTTCTTTGTGTAGACCAGGCTGGCCTGGAACTCACTCTATGGAGCAGGCTAGCCTCAAACTCACAGATCCGCCTGCCTCTGCCTTCCAAGTGCTGGGATTAAAGGCATACAAGCAGGTCTTGATAAAGAATGTCATTTACACTTCAACAAAGACCAAGAGGAAACTGGTCTACATCACACGAGGGCAAACCCTCAGAGCACCAAACTTTGTAAACCAGCATCTTCAAAATCACAGGTAGGACATGTGACCCTTTCTAGGATTGTTTACCCACTTACTTAATGAATATGTGTAGGTGTGCCTCAAGCTTGTGGAAGTCGAAAAACAATTTGTGGGACTGTGTGAGTTGGTTCTCGCCTTCTGCCATGTGGACCCTGGGGATCGAACTCAGGTAGTCAGGCTTGGTGGCTGGAGCATATACCTACTGAGTTATCTCAGACAGACCAGCTCTTAAGTAGAAAAAGGAAAAAGCTGGGGTGTTCCACTGCTCCTTCAGTCCCTGGATGGTTGAGAAGTCGTCAAGAGTCATGAAGTCTACATGCATTCCAGCCTCCAACTTGTTTACCGTTGCCCTGCTGGACACCTTTCTGGCACTGGCTGTTAAATTTAATGCCCTTACCAAGTCTAAAGCCAAAGGTATTTTCTCATGAACACTGACCCTAATCAAAGGACAACTTAGAAGACAGCTGTTTCAAGCTGGAGGAACTCTATACTATCTCCCAGGATAGTCAGATGTGGTGGCATATTCTGTAATTGCAGCTACTTGGGGTGCTGAAGCAGGTTCAAGGTCCGCCTGAGCTTAAGTAACTTGGTACAGTCTGTTTCAAAAACAGACAAAAGACAATGGGACTGGAGCCATGGCTATGCTTGGCATAGAGAAAAGGGGAAGTGATCATCACTTAAGGCCAAAGACCACTTAGAACGGAATACACGAGAGCCGAGGGTGATGCTAATGTGCACTGAGGGGGGGTGGGGGGTGGGCAGAAGTAAAGAAGACCACACCAACGGGAGGGTAGCCTGGGTTAAGAGTTCTAGGCCACTCAGGGATACATGGGGAGACCCTATTTCAAAAGATTTCATAAGACTACTAAAGAAGCCCCAACCCCACCCCACCCACCGCCATCGCTGAATTCACGTCTTCCTTTTCAATGCTGTGTCTTCAATCCACTGCTTTGACTGATCTACTGGAGTAGTATTTTTCTTGATGCCAGAGAACCACAGACTTTTGCATACTACCATGGAGCCAAGTGCCTAGTCCCAAGATGAATCTCTTAGTCCAGAGCTCTCCTAGGTAGTGACTAGTTCAGTGGTACAGTGCTTGCTGGCGTGTACAAGGAACTGGCCTCCCCTAGCGCCACAGACAAAGCACTCCTGCTAAGGATTCAGGGTCCCAATAGAGATAAAATAGCAAGCTCTCCCATTATATATATTTTTCTAGGATTCTGACACCTCACACCCCTGCTCGGCTTTAAAAATTCTCTACTAGTTTCCCACCCCTCGCTGCCCAAACCTGTCTCTGCAGGTCACTAACCCTTAGCTATCACCTCCACTGGCGCCAGGTGTCCTTAAATATCTGCTGAACTGTACCAGGAAGTATATAAGCTATCCAGAGGATGGGATGTGACCCTGTAAGACCTTAAAAGCTCTCAACAGAGCCAGGCAGTGGTGGTGCACACCTTTAATCTCAGCACTCAGGCAGAGGTAGGCGGATCTCTGTGAGCTCAAGGCCAGCAAATTCCAGGACAGTCAGAGCTACATAAAGAAACCCGGGCTCAAATCACCCAGCCCTCCCGCAAAAAGCAAGCTCTCAACATGTTTACCACTCTTTGCTCTTTCCCAAGTCTCTTCACTACTTGTATGTGATGATCTCATATTTTTCCCAGTGGTCAGTTGTAGGATAAACTATTTCCCCCTGGGAAAGGTCAGGCTGGAGGGTGTAAATGTCCAAGACCCAAAGGAAGGGGCAGCAATGAGACAGATCCTTTCTACTGACCCTCACTAGATTTCAAAGAGTCAACATGAGAAATGAGTAGTATTTTAATCGTTTCCAAAGAAGATGGGACAAGAATTTAGATCAAAGAGCATGACATTAAAGGTATGTTTCACTACAAGTGAAAAACAGAAAGAACAGAAAATACAATTTTTGGATCGTCCTCATCCATCAAAAGCTATGCATCTTTTCTCCAAGCACGAGCATCCAAGATCCAGCGCGCTCTTTACCTCCTTCTAGCTGGGCAGAGCAATTCCCTCCACCTCCCCTCTCTTCTCTCAGTCCCACTGTGTGGGTGCTAAAGGCCCCGAGCTGACCAATGAACAGAATTGTCCTTTAAGCCAGCAGCCTACAGACAGTGGCACCCAGGGCAGCCACAGAACTGGCATTGTTTCTACTGTCTCAGCAAGAAGGAGCTGAAAGCAGACCCTCAGCACAAATGTGGAGAGGGAGGAAGGGCTCCTGGCCCAGGGAAGCCTTCCCTACTATTACAGTTCTTCAAGCGTCTGCTGAGCTCCATGGGATCTGAAGCACGTGGCATCTAACAAATCAGAGGAACTTTGGTGGCTGGCGATAAGAGTGATAATAAACAGGAATATAAATCGGTGTGATAATGATTAGAACAATGCTGGGAATTTCAGCTCTTCACATGGCTGCCAGTCCTATAGAGGACAGCGTACTAAGAACCAAGACAGCCACTCCAGACTGCTGGACCTGGGGGATCGCGAGGCCTTTTCCTAAGTCCCACATCTGCAGAAAAAAAAAGAGGAAAGTTTTATTTTTAGTAATTAGAACCCCAGTCACTCTTACAATTCCTTCCTCAGAAATTTTCTAGCTGCTGAGTGGACAGCTCCCTTCTGAGGGACTCCAGAGAAGAGTACTACATCCTGTGCCCCGCTTCACTCTCCGCAAAGTCACAACACAGTACCTACTCCCACCTCGCCATGACTGAAATAAACCTCTCATGTGGGGCTGCTAAGGCGAGTGTTCTCCAGAAGGCCAGAAGCCCTGTAGACAAGAGATTCCAGACTGTGCGGATACAAACCCACCCAGCGTGACAACACATCTAGATCCATGTTTTCTGAACGAGAGTCCTTCAAAACACAGCTTTGTTTTCTTTTTTTTTTTTGTTTTGTTTTGTTTTGTTTTGTTTTGTTTTTCGAGACAGGGTTTCTCTGTGGCTTTGGAAAGCCTGTCCTGGAACTAGCTCTGTAGACCAGGCTGGTCTCGAACTCACAGAGATCCGCCTGCCTCTGCCTCCCGAGTGCTGGGATTAAAGGCGTGTGCCACCATCGCCCGGCCACAGCTTTGTTTTCTGAGATAAAAATCTTGTATAATCCAGACTAGCCTAGAAGTCCTGTAGCTCAGCATGCGTAAAACTCAAGATCCAATAAGATCTCCTGAGTACATTCGGAGCATGGGACCTTGGGAGAGGGATGACTGGGGGGAGAGGCAGGGAGGTGAGTCAATGTAGAACTCAATAAAATCAATATAAAAAATTCAAGATCCTTCTGCTTAAATTTCCTAAGTGCTGGAATTATAGGTATTCAATGTCTGGCCCAAACATATTTCTGTGCAGTGTAGGGCATTATGTGGAATTCACTCTGTATACCAGACTGGCTTTGAACTCACAGAGATCTGGCTGCCTGTACCTGCTAGGATTAAAGGCATGTGACACGTGACACCATTGCCCAGCCTGTCTCTCTCTCTATTTTTTTTTTTTTTTTGGACATGATCTCCTATAGATTCCTGGTTGACTTGGAACTCTCTACATAAACCAACTGGCTTCAAGCTTATAGGAATCTGCCTGTCTGAGTATGGGATTAAAGGCATGTGCCACACCCCCAGGAGAATCTTAACTTTCAATTTCTTTCTTTTTTGTCCATGCTCTCCCATCCAGGTCTTCTCTATTGACCTAAGATACACCCAAATTCCTAGGCTCAAGCAATCCTCCAACCTCAGGCTCCTAAAGAGCTCGGACCACAGGCACTTACAGCAATACCTGGCTCTCAAACTTAAGTGGGGCCCTAGTAAAAATGTATATATAATATGAACATTTAAATTCCTTCTTCTTTTCAGTCTTCATCTTTTTTTGTTGGTATCAATCCACTAAGTGGTTGTCTGTCACTGGGTCAAAGGCCACATTTTGTAAACCTAAGAATGGAGGGGCTGTAGCTTAGTGGTAAGGCACTTGCCTTTTATGCACTAGCTTGAGTTACCAGTTTCCAGCACCGAAACCAAAACAAATGAAACCAGACTCTCAACTCTCTCACTCTCTAGGGTATGAACACTCTAGAGCAGTGGTTTGGAACCTGTGGTAGAGACCCTTTCTGGGGGTCAAAAAACCTTTTCACAGGGACCGAATATCAAGTATCCTGCTTATCAGATATAATTATAATTACATATTTATTATATAACATTATAACTCATAACAGTAGCAAAATCACAATTATGAAGTAGCAACAAGAAAATTCTATGGTTGGGGTCACAGCATGAGGAACTGTATTAAGGAGTCACAGCATTAGGAAGGTTGGGAACCACTGCACTAGAGCAAAAAGTAGTGTTCAGGTTTCACTCTAAGCACACGAAACAGCCTCACCACATACTAACACATGAACCTCTACAGTCTGACCATAAAACTGATTGACTCAGGGGTCACTGTGGAGAGGATACCCTCATTGCAATGCCTGGCCAGCTTCTAGGTGGATGACATGAAGCGTTGAGCAGGCTCCACAAGGAGCCACCTTGCTCATGGAGTTCAGTGCTTCACAAGACACCGAGTCCTGGGTAGTGGTGGTAGGAGAAGGCTCCAGAAGGTCAAAGGCCCTCAGCTCCTCCTTTATAACCACACTATTCCCGGTCCTGGAAGACCATCCAGTCAGACACATTTCATGGCAAGCAGTTAAAGCCTGACCTGTACCCGGAGCTAGTGCTTGTTAGAAGAAAAACATAAAAGCAGATTTAGGGCTTAAAGCCTTTAGGTGCCTCACTTATCTCCAAAGAGATTACCATAATGGGTAGGAACCAAGGCAAAAAGCCTGAGTTCTGGGATTGCCAGGTGACCCCTAAGTCCAGCTCCATATTAAGACAAAAACAGACAGAAATAAGCCCCCATCTGGGTCAAGATGTGAAGCCTTCAGCTGATTTTCTTTATGGAGCTTTGTTCTGGGGAGTCGAAAGCCATTAGTGAAACTGCCTTTATCTCCACTGTCTCTCTCAGGACTAGAAGTCACTTCAAATCAAACTGAACACCGCTCCAGGGAGTACTTGATAAATATGCTTAATTTAATAGATCATTAAGTCTCTCAAATTTAATAGATCATTTAGTCTCTCACTTTTTTTTTCATTCAACTGTCTATTGGACCAGACTGAAATCCAGAAAATGTTTGTCTCTGAGGTTGCTCTGATGTGGAGGTTATAAAAGGTCAAACTAGGGCAAAAGCATCCAACTGATATTTTGTTTGGGTTCAAAAATAATGGAAGATTGGAAAAATACACTTTAACTCTTCTTGGAGAAGAATACAAGAGTAAGGATCACAAAATACAAACTCTTAAAATGCTCAAATTTGCCAGGCAGAAAGATAATGAATTCAAGGTCTACCTGGTTACAGGGTGAGGACCAGGGCAGCCTGGGCAATTCAGTAAAGTTCTGTCTAAAAATAGAACAGGAATTTGGGTATGTTCAAAGCCAGCCTGGTACACAGCAAATTTGCAGCTAACCTAGGTTTTTGAGACCCTGTCTCAAAAAGCCAAAAATAAATAAAGCAGACATGATGGCACTCACTCATCATCCCCGCAGCTGGCAATCTGGAGCCAGAGCTGGGTAAATAAGAATTTCAAGACCATTCTTGGCTAAATAAGTTTGAGGTCAATTTTAACTACATGAGACCTTTAAAAAAAAAAATTGAGTGTCTGGGGAAACAGTTCAGTGTTATGAGCACTGCCTGCTCCTCCAAAGAAACCAGGGTTGGTTCCCAGCACCCACAAGGTAACTCAAAGCCACACCATCTCTGGTTTCCATGAGCACCAAGCATGCACATGGTTGGTACACAGACATACATGCAGGCAACACAGCAAATAAAGTAAAAATAAAATTTAAACTAGTAAAAAGTTTTTTAAAAGGATGGAAGATGTAGCTATGTGGTAGAGTCTAGAATGCACAAGATCCTAGGTTCAATTCCCAGCAGCACACTAAGAAACCATGACAAGAAGAAGCACAAAAACCACCCTAGAATCCTTGACACCTGGTTTGTGTTTGCTCTCATTCCTTCCAGCTACTCAATACAATCTAAAGAGAATATTCCGGAGTCTGCCTAGACTTGTCACTCTGGGTGAAAAGGAATGCTACACTGAAAGCAGCAACTGCTTATATCTAGCTCATAATCAAATTCCCAGTGTCAAGAATAGTGTTGACAATTAACAGGGACCAGTTCATATTTATCTAATAGATAGGTCTTCTTTGTCAGATCTGCGTTCAAGGGTCTTTTAATAATTATATGCCTCTTAAAACTTCACAATGGGGCTGGAGAGATGGCTCAGCCGTTAAAGGCTAGGTTCACAACCGAAAATATAAGAGTTCGGTTCCCAGCACCCACGGCTGTCTCTCCAGCCACCTAAAAAAAAACAAAAAACCAAAAAACCAAACCAAAACAAAACAAAAAAACACTTCACAATGATTCCTTTCAGTACTGGCCTAACCCACACTTAAAAAGGAATGCGTGGGGTGGGGGTGGGGGGGTAAAGACCCAGCACAAGTAGCCTCAAGAATGGTACTAGAGGCCTGGCAAGACAACTCAGGAAAAGGCACTTGCTGTCAAGCCTGACAACCTGAGTTCAAACCCCTGGATCACTCTATGCATAATAAATAAATAATAAAATGAAAGCAGACAGACAGACAAGGTTGGGCCATGTGTGGTGCTCATGCTTATAATCCCAGCACTTGGATGTAGAGTCAGGAGGATAATCACAAATTTCAAGGCTATTCTGGTCTAGACAGCATATTCCAGGCCAGCCAGAGTTACACAGTGAGAGCGCCTGTCTCAATAAGCAAATGAAGGACAGCTCTAAAGTTAAAGGTACAGCATGTGCAAGGCCCTGGGTTCTATGACCCAGCATCAGAAAAGTGGTGGGAAGAAGGGAAAAGGTAAACACTAAACTTAGAAATAAGGGAGAGGACCCTCTTAGCCTTCCCACTCCGTTTACCCAGGAAACATACAAACCCACAACTAACTTACCAAGTGTCGGATCCCATTCCATGAGTGGTACATGAGAGGGAAGACAAGCACAAACTTCGCTGTGTGGATGAGTGCTGGACCCAAAGACAGGGACTTCACAAACATCAAATAAGACTCAAAGCTCCCAGGAAGCAGCAGCGCAGACAGGCCAAAAAGAGAAACCCCTAGAGAAAAGAAAGCCTTCGGGTAGTGTAATGGATTAAGTTGGGTTCTATGACACTTCTTGACACCTGATACAGAGAAAAGTTAGGTCACAGATGTATTTTAGTTGCCAAAATGTTTGACTAACATATACAAGTGTGGATTTGAAACTAGCACCAATAAAATCCATGTATGGGGAACTGGAGAGATGGCTTAGCAGTTACAAGTGAATCCTGATCTTGCAGAGAACCCGAGTTTGGTTCCCCCAAACCACAATGAGTAGCTTACACCACCCGAAACTCTAGCTCCAGGGGATAAACACTTCCAGCCTTCAAGGGCGCCTGCACTCACGTGTACATATCCCCTACAAATAAACACACACACACACACAATTAAAAAAATAAAATAAAACTGTATTTTATAAAACATGTAGGCTGGAGCGATGGCTCCACTCCCAGAGGACCTGGCTGGGTTCATTCTTCAGCACCGCATGGTTGTTAACACCACCTCTAACTCAGTTCCAGGGGAGCCAATGCCTTCTAGACAATTCGGGCAGCAGGTGCGCACACAGAGCACAGACAAGCATACAGGAAAAACACTTAGAAACAAAAATGAAAAAAATTAATCAAAGTTTGGGCAGTGGTAGAGCATGCCTTCACTTAGGAAGCAGAGGCCAGGCAGATCTCTGTGAGTTCAAGATCATACTGGTTTACAGACAGCTAGGGCTGTTACACAGAGAAACCCTGTCTCAAAAAACAAAAACAAAAGGAAACAAAAAGCTTAACCAAACAAAACATATATGGTAGAACATGCCTATAATCCCAGGATTTGGGAGATAGAGGAGGATTAGAAGTTCAGGATTGTTGGGAGTAGTGGTGCCGTCCTTGGATCCCAGCACTCAGGAAGCAGGGCCAGAATTTCTGTGAGTTCAAGACCAATCTGGTCTACACAGTGCATTCCAGGACAGCCAGAGCTATATAACAAGACCCTATCATTAAAAAAAAAAAAAAAAAAAATTCAGGTTTATCCTGGACTACATATAAAGTTTGAGATTAGTCGAGGTTACATGAAACCTGTTACATGAAAAACAAAAAACCTCAAAAAATAGTGGTAGGACAGGGCTGGAGATGGTTCAGTGGTTAAGAGTATACTGCTCTTCCAGGAGACCCAAGATAAATTCCCAGCACTTACAGTGGGTGGCTCATAACTGCCTGAATCCTGGTTTCAAGGGATCCTGCTTCCACATATATGCGGCACACACACACACACACACACACCCCAACAAAAATAAATCTTAAAAAGAAATAGAAAATTTTAAACTCATGTTCAGATTGTATCTCATGTTATAGTGAGAGGGTCCAATTTGGCTCAGGAGTGAAGTGTTAGCCTACCATGGATGTGCTTTGGGGCTCAACCTCCAGAACAGGAGGGAGGTTTGTGGTGGAGGGCAGGCTACTGGGATTCTGACGGTAAAATGAAATTGCAGTATGACGAGTTATTCCCCTTTTTAACATCCCTCACAACTAAAAAAACCAAACCTCACTGACAGCTGAGAAGTCACCTTACTGCTGGATCAGTCAGGATGACTACACAGTCTGCAGTCAGCCCAGCCTACCTGAGTCCCAGGGTAGTCAGTCCCATGTGAAAATTCCTGAAGACATTAAGTCTGAGGTTTCCTGTATCTTCCTCTGGTGTCCAATATATCAGGTAAGGGAACAGTCCCTCTAGACCCCTCCTAGAACCTGGGTGCCGGGGTAGAGACCCTTCAAAGAGCACACAGTACAGAGCAGCTAAGGTTGCCCCACGCATCACCAGGAAATGCCAGCCCTGCAGGCTCTACTGTCTGTAAAGTGCTATGTGGGGCTATGTGATTGGCAGTAAGTGCTCTGCCCCTTCTAGAAGCTGCCAAAAACTCTTTCAGACACTTCTTTGAAAGCCCTGCAATAAAAATGAAAACACCTAAAGAATCCCAGGAAAGCTCTCCAAGTGACCATGAAAACTTGGATTGGTAGAACCTTGTTATCTTTATCTACAACGCTGTTACACTAATAAAATATGTTCTGGCCATCTGCTTCCCCGGAATCTCTTGGACTCAGGAGTATGCAAACGCTAACTTAGAGTGAAGCTCTATTCAGCACGTCCTCTGCTGGTGACAGCAGTTTCCTTGTGCATGTCCAATGCCCAAGGTTACTATGCCAATTATTAATATAAACAATAATTACAACAGCCTATATTCAGAATTATATGTAGCTAATTAAATTTACAGTCATTAGTAGCATTACAAATAAAAAGAATAATGATCCAGGGAATCTCAAAGGAAACAGGAACTCTCTTTTCTTTTTCTTTTTTTTTTTGGTTGTTGTTGCTTGAGATAGGATCTCACTAAGTAGAACTCAAGGAGAGTGGTCTGTCTCTGCCTCCTGAGTGTTGGGGTCAAAAGCATGCACCACCATGACCAGCTGGGAATTCTTGGAACATATTCTACAGGAATAAAGCCTACTATGTCTTGGTTTTTGTTTGTTTGTTTGTTTTGTTTTATGAGACAGGGTTTCTCCGTAGCTTTGGAGCCTGTCCTGGAACTAGCTCTTGTAGACCAGGCTGGCCTCGAACTCACTGAGATTTGCCTGCCTCTGCCTCCCAAGTGCTGGGATTAAAGGCATGGGCCACCACTGCCTGGCGTTTTTTTTTTTTCTTTTTTTTATTACTTTTAAAAGATTAATTTTTATTTTATTTTTATGTGTATGGGGTTTTGATTGCAAATATGTATATGTACCAGTTGTGTGTCTGGTGTCCAGAGAAGCCAGAAGAGGGTGCTGGACCCCCTGGAATTAGAATTACAGATGGTTGTGAGACACCATGTTGGTTCTGGGAACCAAACCCAGTGCCAGTCTTATACAAGTGTAGGAAATGCTAATGAGTTATAGTGGGAATGTGGGAACTCATAATTAATTTTTTTTTTTTTTAAAGATTTTATTTATTTATTATGTATACAACATTCCTTCCATGTATGCTTGCAGGCCAGAAGAGGGCACCAGATCTCATTATAGATGGCTCTGAGCCACCATGTGGTTGCTGGGAATTGAACTCAGGACCTCTGGAAGAGTAGTCAGTGCTCTTAACCTCTGCGCCATCTCTCCAGCTCCCTCATAATTAATTTTTAAAGGAACGAATTAATAAAAAGGTTAAAAGGAGTTGGGGGGGGGTGTAATGCTACCTTTAGTCCCAGCACTCAGGAGGCAGAGGTAGGCAGATCTCTGTGAATTTGAGGCCAGGCTGATCTACATAGTGAGTTCCAGGACAGCCAAGGCTACACAGAGAAACCCCGTCTTGAAACTCTCCCCACAAAAAAGCCAAGCTTAAAGGGATTACATTCACCCTAAGTCAAGTTACTGAGGTACAAAAGAGGCAGGGATAAGAGTCATAGAAACACAGTTTCAAAGATCCCTTTGTGCACACAAAGATCTGTGTGTGTGTGTATGTAAATATACATACATACCTCCACTTAAGGCCATACCAGTGCCACGGTGGCAAATGGACATTGCCATGGGAAGAGACCATCTACAAAGAAACATACAAAGACAATTTTAAAAAAGGATGCCAGGATTTGTTTTTGTTTTTTGCTTTTTTTTTTTTTTTTTTTTTTTTTAGGATACATAATTTTAAAACAAAAAAACAAAAGCCATTTGGGGCTAAAGACATGGCTTAATGGATAAGAGTACTTGTTACTCCTGCAGAAGGCCTAAGTTTGGCTTCCATTACCCGAGTGGTGGTTCACACTCAGTTCTGGGGTCCTGTTAAGCATTCTAACCTCCAAGGAACCAAGCATACATTTGATATATACAAATACATGCAGGCAAAACATTCATAGACATAACAGAAATTCTTAAAAACAAAAAGCAAGAAAACCCCACCCAGCTTGCACATTCTTATTTCCACTTTCTAATTTTGAAAATAAGAAATTGGACTGAGTACACAGCTCAGAGGTAGAATGCTTATGTATCATGCACGAGGCCCTGAGTTCAATACACTGCAAAAAAGAACAACAACAACAAAAGATTCATTTTAAAAAACATCTTAAACTGGGCGGTGGTGGCACACGCCTTTAATCCCAGCACTCAGGAGGCAGAGGCAGGAGGACCTCTGTGAGTTTGAGGCCAGCCTGGTCTACAAGAGCTAGTTCCAGGGCAAGCAACAAAGTGACACAGAGAAACCCTGTCTCAAAAACAAAAAAACAAGAAAACAAAACAAAACAAAAAAAATCTTAAAAAAAAAAAAAAAAGCCAGATGTGGTAGTGCATGTCTTTAATCCCAGCAGTTTTGAGGCAGAGGCAAGTGGATCTCTATGTTTGAGGCCAGCCTGGTCTAGAGAGTGAGTTCCACGACAGCCATGACTACACAGAGAAACCATCTTGAAAAACAAAACAAAAGTAAATAAGTAAAAATAACAAGTATCTCTTGGGACTGCAGAAATGGCTCAGCAGTTAAAACACTTGCTCCTTTTGCAAAGGCCAGAGGTTCAGTTCCCAGCACCCATGACCTGTAACCCAGCTCCAGGGTATCTGGCACCCTCTTCTGGCCTCTGAGGGTACAGGACATGTATGTAGGTAGTGTACATGCCAAAAACAAACAACAAAACACTCATACATATCTAATAAAACTAAATCTTTTTTAAAAGTTATTCCTTGATTTTACAAAACTAAAGCACTGCTGCCATTGAGAAGAAGAAATAAATACAACTCTAACTCTTTTCAGCCAGGGCCCCCATATTGGTGCCAATCGGAGTTGTTCAACTAGAGAGCAACCATGCTGGGTGTGGTGACTCATGCCTGTAACCTCAGTTACACAGCGAGACCGTCTCAAAAAACAAAACACAAACTTAAATAGTTCCAGGCCAGTCTGGACTATATAGGACTCTGCTTCAAAAAACAAAGAAACAGAAGTGCCATGCTAACTACTTCCGACACCTTTCCTTGGCGTATTATTTAGGAAATAGTCCCACGTTTCCTACTGTTTCTTTTTTCATGCAAAGTTCCATAATTGGACCTAATGTCAATTTTTCCAAACGACTTGTGAAGAAAGGCCAGGCTTATTTGGAATTATCTCCATCCTCATAAACCTACCCCTCCCCAGCCCCCTCCTCTCATTTTGAGACAGGCTCTCACCATTTACCTTAAATACTAAGATCCTTTACTAACCTTCTGTTAGGGTACAATGTCCAATTTCTACAATAAAAATTATTTCTGGAATCTGAGCTGAAAAAAAATCCTGAAGGGTTGTGGTATTTGTGGAGGTGGTTAAAAAAAAAATGGCCAGTATCCCCTGGCAGGGACCCAAGTAAAGAGGGCAGCAAACTCAAGATGCTTTGCTGAGTTAGTGTTTATTTTTAATTTTTAAAATCTCTATAGGGATTCTTTAAGAAGACATAAACAAAATCAGCTAGCACTTCTACTTCTGAAAACAAGAGATGAACAAACACGTATGTATACACACACACACACACAATTGCAAGCACAGTATATATCTTAGCTCTATCCGACAAGAGGGCCTAAAGTCAATGACGTGCTGGTAGCAGCGAGCACATCTAACACTCTAGAACTGATGCCATATTGAAGAACTCCTAGTAGCCATGGCTAGAACAACTTGAGCATCAAAATAAACAATGACTGTAAAAGAGTGTAACTTCTGTGCAAAACAGGAATCCTTGAAAGAAAGCAAGGTTTGCCCTACAGAAAGAAAGAAATCTAAAGAGTATGTGCAATAAGGCAAGCATGGTGGACTCAACTTGTAATCTCAATCTCTACAAGGTGGAAGCAGGAGGGTAAGAAATTCAAAGTCAGCCTCAGTTACACACTAAGACTGAAGCCACCTGAGCTACATAAGACCCTGTCTAAAGCACCAATAAATAAAAAAATTAGTAAATCATGAAGTCAAGAAATGAGCAAGACCTCCAGAAGCTAGAAACTGCAAAAATAAATGGATTCCCCTAGAGCCCAAGGAAAGATAGCCTGTTAGCTCGCTTATTTATTTTAAAATATTTCATGTATAATTTAGTGTACCATGGTACACAAAATGCAAACTTTGGGGAGTCAGTTCTCTCCTTCCACCACGCGGGACCAGAAGATCAAACTCGGTCATCAGGCTTAGTAGGAAGAACCTCAACCTACTGAGCCCTCTTCTCAGCCTGATAACTTTAGCTTAATGGAGCGAGTCACATTTCTAACACAAGTGCAGAAGTATGAACTTGTGTGTTCTTTCATAGCTCAGGCTGGCCTTAAATTTGCTATGCAACCGAGGACAGGTTAAACTCCTGATCCTCCTGCCTCAGCACCCAAGTGCACCACCTTGATCAGCCTCAAACAGCAATTTTTATTTTCTCTGTGAAACATGTTGTTTTGCAGACCAGGCTGGTCTCAAACTCACAGAGATGCACCTGCCTCTGCCTCCCAAGGCCTGGGACTAAAGGCCTGTGCCACCATGGCTGGACTTTAAACAGCAATTTTAAGATCAAACAACCTAGCATAACACATTCCAATGCTATAAGATTTTGCTGTTTATATGCTAAGGACTCACAGTAGGAAAGTACTAAAAGTCACTGTTTTCCATAATTAAACCATAAGAGCAGAACACTCTGTATGTATAATTTAAAATGCTACAATTCAAAACAAAATATTCCACAGTCTCAAATTCAGTGTTGTGTGGTGTGGCGGCAACGTACAGGACAAAGAGTGTGTGAAGTCTTCAATGTAACAGCAAACAATTCAGAAACACCTCTGACTCATGGCTCTTTGCGTCTGAACTTTCTTTTTGGCAGCTGTGCATTCAGAAATCTTTCACTTGTGAACTTTCTCAAGACACTCCCACCGACTACCCACAGATGAAGAAGCTGCACACTGGTGTGGACAGTACCGTCATTACTGCCCAGCCCACTGCTCCCATGTGCTGCATTCAATAAGGTACTTAGAAAAGGGCCAACTCTAGACCATCCGGCTCCAGTGTCCTTACCTGTAGATACTGATATGGGGAGAAACAGGACGGTTTGAACTCGTGTTCTTATTCCAGAACCTCTCCATCTCTTCCTTGGCTGTGGTTCCCAACGGAACAGCACTAAAATAAAACAAGAGGTTCAAAAAGGACTAAGGTTTGTATTTTACATAGTAAAAAGTGTATTTAAAGTTTTATTTTAATTATGTGTGTGTGTGTGTGTGCATCTGTGTGTGGGTGTGCGTATGTTAGTGCAGAAGCCTGAGGAGGTCTGAAGAGGGTGTTGGATTCCAGAAGGCTGGAGTTACAGGCAAGGGTTAGCTACACATCATGGGTGTTAGGAACTGATCTAGGTCTTCTGCAAGAACAGTACATGCTCTTATACTGTTATCCCTCTAGCCTTTAAATGACTTGTTTAAGAAAGGAATGGTTGGATCAGGAGGATGGTTCAGTGAGGAGGTGCTTGTGGACAAATCTGATGACCCTTGCTGACAAATTTGATCTCCCTGGATGCACATGGTAGGAGAAAAACCACTCCCACAAGATGTCTTCTGACCATCACCTGACCATCCTTGAGCTCCACCACACACACATCAATAAGTAAAATATATATGTATTTATATATTTTAATTTATATAATTTAAAAAATATATATACATATATATTTTTAAAAAGGATAAGGGTGAAAAAAATACACTAAAAAAAAAAAAAAGATAAGGCTCAAAAGTTAAAGGCAGAGGCTGCTCTCTTCCAGAGGACCTGAGTTCGATTCTCAGCACCCACATGGTGGCTCACAACAGTAACTCCAGCACCAGGCAATGCAACTGACCTCTTAGACACTGAATAAATGCAGTACACAGACAAAAATGCAAGAACACCCATACAGATAAAATTAAAATGGAAAAAAGTAAAGAACGCCGGGCAGTGGAGGTGCACTCCTTTAATCCCAACTCTCGGGAGGCAGAGGCAGGTAGAGCTCTGTGAATTCAAGGCCAGCCTGGTCTACAGAGAGAGTTCCAGGACAGCTAGGGCTGCCGCACAGAGAAACCTTGTCTCAGAAAAAAAAAATTAAAAAAAAAAAAGAAAGAAAGAAAGAAAAAAAGGTAAAGACCATAAAAAGATAAAGTGGCACATAGCAGTACACCAGCAGAGGCAAGAAGACTGGGAGTCCAAGGCCAGCCTGGACCACATAGTAAGTGTAAGGCCAGCAAAAGCAAAAGAGCTCACAATCCTAGCATGTAGGAGGTAGAAGCATGATGATCAAGTTCTGTATCATCTTTATCCACATATCAAGCTTGATGATTGCCCTGAATTACACGAAGCCCTGTCTCAAAACAAAACCCAAGCCTAAAAAATTCAAAACCAAAAAGAAAACATAATAGCTATGAATATTTATGAGTCTGACTAGGTTCTGGCTATAGGAATAAAAAGGCCATAGTTTTATAAAGTACATTATTTGGGAAAAACAGAAAATTCGAAAATCAGCTGTGTATCAGATAAGCATTAGTCAGCTAATTTCTTAATGATAATGATTATGGTAGTACAATTATACTGTTATGTAAGCAAACAAACATGTTAGCAATTGATGAACCTGGATGAAGACCACAGGACTACACACAGTGACGGTCTATAACGTCAGCACAACAGAGGCTCACGCTGGGTCACTGAAGCTCAACACCATGCTGCGCCACACTGCAAGATTTACTCGAAGAAACAAGGCAATGAGACCAACACAAAGGACCAAAAATGTACTATTCTTATTTTATGAAAATATAAGGTTTTTGATATTTCCAAGGTAAAAACCTTTAAAAAAATTGTTGAAGGCAACTGCTGAAGTCAACAACTAGGAATAAATATTTAGCAGGAAAAAGTAAAACTCCCAGAGATTCAGCTGCCTCTGCCTCTGGAGTGCAGGAACCACACCCAGTTTTCTACAGCCTTTTCATGAGGAAAAAAAGTTAAAAATATAAAAGAGTCATAGTATGTAGACTGATTTTTCTTTGGGCCACCAGCTGAAGGGAAAAACATAAGACACGGAGACTTATTGCCTACGTTTTAATCTTTTAATCAACGTTTGTTCACGTGGCTGAGTGGCCTTTACTCTGTACTGCCCATCCTGTGTTCTCGACGGCTGGCTGGAGACTCCGCCTTTCTTCCCTCTTTCTGTCCATAAATCCCTGCTATACCTCCTGCCTAGCTATTTATTAAATCAATAATAGCCCTGTTTAGCTTTTTATTAAATCCATCACAGTGACACACTTTCACACAGTGTAAAGGAATTCCATAACAACAGACTTCAAAACTTACTTTCTGAGACAAAACTGAGAGTTAAGGTGGGCTCGGAGGCAGTGACGGCCAACGTGTCTGCAAAAGATTCAAGAAGACAAATTTAGTCACTAACACCAGCATATCAACTTCCCTACCTTGTACTATATTATTATTATATTTTTTTCTTTTATCTTGTGAGACAAGAAACAAGTTTGTTGTGTGTTTTGAGACAGGGTCTCATATAGTCTAGGCTGGCCTCAGACTCACTGTGTAGCTAAAGTCTTTCCACCTCCCAAGAGCTAGGAGTCCACATTTGTCTTCAAGATATTTTTGTTGTTGTTTTGTTTGTTTTAAAGGTAGGTCTTACAGGAGGTTGTTTGACCACACCTCAACTCTGGCACGAGAAATAATTTAGGTGTGGGCTGGTCCCGGATCCCGACACAGGTTAAATAAAACACAAGAGTTTAATAAGGGGGTTGTAATAATTCAGCGCTTGCCCAACATTCAAAGGATAA
Source organism: Chionomys nivalis (assembly GCF_950005125.1). Lineage (NCBI taxonomy): Eukaryota > Metazoa > Chordata > Mammalia > Rodentia > Cricetidae > Chionomys > Chionomys nivalis. The sequence continues at coordinate 22,997,883 of NC_080090.1, read as the reverse complement.
GGCTTTGGGTTTAACCCCCAGTATTGCAAAAACTGAACAAGCCAAAATGAGTAACTGACACTAGGAAGCACATAGTTTATGTATGGCAGAGACCTGCTCCAAAGGGATGAATTAAATTTTGAAGAACAAGGGATTTGAGGATGGGCAGTCCTAATATTAAGCCAGGTCATGTCAAAAACTACCATCTGGAGCCAGGGAGATGGCTCAGTGGATAAAAGCACTTTATATAACCCTGACAACCTGAGTTCAGTCCTACAAAACCCACTTAAAGGTGGAAGATGAGAATCAACTGTACAAAGTTCTCTCTGACTGTCACATGTGCACACAGCCACACACACAACATGCAATAATAATAATTAACAATTAATTTTTAAAAATTAAAAGCCTACCACCTACTTCCAGCTAGCAGAGACAAACTTTAAGTCCCAAAGCTTTCTCTACATGGTAATATAAAAACATGAGAAAGCAAAAGTTCTCTCCATTCCCACAAAAAGTATTTACAAAAAATAATTACTTTTTCTACCTAAAAGTTGCTACTTAAAAAAAAATTACATGGACTGGAGAGATGGCTCAGCAGTTAAGAGCACATGTTGCTCTCCTCGTGGACTAGGGTTTAGTTTCCAGCACCCACATGGTATTCACAACCATCTGTAACTTCAATTCCAGGAAACCCAACGCCCTTTTCTGGACTCTGAAGGCACCAGGCACACACCTGGTACATAGACATACATGTAGGCAAAACACTCATACACATAATAAATAAATAATTAAATTTTTTTAAATTACAGTTTATTTATTTTGTGTGTGATGGTGTACAACACAACGCACATGTGGGAATCAGACAACTTGCAAGGACTTGGTTTTCTCCTTCCAACATGTGGATCCTGGGATCAAACTCAGGTAATCAGGCTTGTAAACCTGTAATACTGGTATTCCGGAGGTAAGACACAGGAAGACTACTGTAAATCCAAGGCCACCCTGGTCTAAACAGCAATTTCCAGCCAGCCAGGGATATATCAGGACCTTGTCCAAAAAGCCAAAAAGGAAAATGAAAAAGAAAAACATTCAACAACACATCCTTTAATCTCATAATTCCAGCGAACACTTCCAAAGCATTGAAGAAGGTGACCACAATGAAGTTCTGGAAGCCAAAACATTTACTATGTTAATTCTATGTAATTAGAATTGTTCACTATGTGCAAGGCGTGTGGAGATAGAAGAGCTTATTAAGACCCCAAACCTGAGCCAGATAGTGGTGATGCACACCTTCAACCCCAGTACTCAGGAGGCAGAGACTGGTGGATCTCTGAGTTCGAGGTAGGTTGGTCTACTCTACAGAGTGAGGAGTGCCAGGACAGCCAAAAACTACAGAGAAACCATGTCTCAAAAACCAAACTAAAAAACCAAAAACGAACAAATAGTATATCTTACCTGGATAATTTATTTTAAAAAATTTAAACTCCAGCATCTAATAGTTTAGGAATTAGCTTTCTAGCCAGTAGGTTGTGGCACATGCCTTTGATCCCAGCACTAGGGAGGCAGAGGCAGGCAGAGTCTGAATTTGAGTTCGGCCTAATCTACAGAGCAAGTTTCAGGACAGTCAGGGCTGTTACACAGAAAAACCCTGTCTGGAAAAATAAAACAAAACAAACAAAAAGCTCCAATCGTCTAAATCCAATAGTCTTCTAAAGGGTTTATGATGTCCATCAAATCACTGACACTAGACACACATCATTTCAAGAGCCTTATGCTCTACAACAGAGCATCAGAAGGGACCATTATTCGAAGAGAAAAACCCAGCCAACCCTTCTTCAGTTCTCTCTCTTCCCTTTGGAGGCAAGAGGTGAATGCTGACATTGTGTGCTGAGGGCTCTTAGAAAGAAGTGGGAACAAATCTCTTTAAATCAACTGAATTGTCTCTGAAGTTGCAGGGCACACATTCCTCACAGCAAGCTAGGCCCCGTCACTCAGCTACCCAGCAAGAGTTTGCAGATGTGGGCTGGAATCTACCCTACCGCATGTTCTTCTGTCTGGTGCTATTGTTCCCCAAATACCAATGTACGCTCGACACAAGGCCCTACAGAAACAAGCTGCATAAACTCCATAGCCTTATTTGAAATATGAAAGTAAGTATCTATCCTTGTGTTCCACGTGAAACCAGAACCTCTGAAAAGACTTTCTGTGCTGGAAAGGAGCCAGCGAGACGGTTCAGAGAGCAAAGGCACTTGCCACCAAGCCAACCTTAGTTGGACCCTTGGGAGTCACAATTGTCCTCTGACCTCCCCACACAAGCCACGGCACATGTGTGCCCACCCACACCCACAATAAAGGAAAGTGAAAAAATTATAAAGGGTTATGGCTAGAAGCAAGTGCTTCGTTTTGAGATAGGATCCTACTCTGTGGCCCAGGCTGACCTGGAACTCACGCTATAGCTCAGGCTGGCTTCAGTATTACAGCAACCCTTCCTGTCTCAGTCTCCTAAGTGCTGAGACTACCGGTGTGAGCCTCCTCAGGCAGCTGATTAAGTCACTTATTGTAGGGCCTGGGATGTCCTGAGCACACTGTCCTATACTTCCAATAACTTCTGTATTACTTATTATGCCCAATAGAATTTAAATGTTCCATAAATGTTATGCCATATGGTTTAAGAAAGAGGGGTGCTACCTATGTGCAGTCCAAATACAATCAACGGGGAAAAGATATATACACACACACACCAATGGGCAGTCCAGATAAACCAATCCCATGCCTACACGAGAACAAAGGTTTTGAAGCAAACAATACCCATAAGTGCTGAACTGAGAATGAGTATCTGAATGACAGAAGGCTACAGCAGGGTATACCTACAGTTTCATCCATATGAACTCAGCATAACACTTGTCAGGTAACAAACTCAAACTAATGAAATGTTTGAAACCAATACGATCATTTCAAGCTAAATGTTAATTCACCCAACAAGCCCTAACAGTCACTAACATATGCTACATCAAAGAATTTGAAGGCATTCAATTATGGGTCAAATAACTAACAATGAAGGGCGCAGCTCTGGAAAACCTGGTCCTGTCATATCTCAGAGAAGAGACGCCTAAGAAAATGCACAGCGCCGTGAAAATAAGACTAAAGATAACTGATCCCAACTTCCAAAGACTCACTTTGTAACAAAGAAAACTAAACAGAATCCCTCTATTTTTATACTGCATGACTGAAGTGGAAAGAGAAATGAAAACACATTTGGGAGAATCAGGGACTGGAATTTCAACAGCACTGAAGTTAGTTTTCCATAACAAATAATTTCCAAAAATAGGACAGGCATAAAACTGCGTTGGGATTCGTACCACAACTGTCTATGCCCTTACAACTATAGAGACTCTGGGGATGATACCAAAAGAGTGAAGAATTCAGAACAAAAGAAAATCTAGGCTATTTCTCTGGACAGGAAATTGAATTTCAGAGTAAAGCGGGGATACCCACCATAACACAACGCTAATGAAAACAAAGCGAATTTTCTGGGCAGCAGCAGAGACCCACTCCAGCTGCTACTGTTAACCCTGGGCTGGGAGGGATACATTTGGAAACCAGATAGTGCCCACGCGTTACAGCAGCAGAACTGCCAGGGATTAGGAAGCATGGAGGTGCACGAGCCCCTCCCCCTATAGTTCCTAAATCCCCCTCCCCGCAGGCCTAAGGGGCAACTGATCTTGAAGTTAGAGGTTTTTGGAGCCTCGGACCTGGGTGGGTTCACAAGAGCAATTTGGGAAGAGGCTTTAGACGTGGGTGAAGCAGAGGGACAGCCGCGCCACGCATCCACACAGAGTGACCTCTAAGCCCTTCCGAGCCAGGCGGGACAGGGGATGCTAGGATCCCTGGGGCGCGGCCTGCACATCTACGGTCCTTTCCTTGTCCCCGTACGCCTACGCCGCTGTCACCACCCTGAGGGCCCAATTCAGGTCCTCCAAGGATAGCGGGCACGGATTCCCAGCCCCAGGCTAAAGTCACCTCAGCAAGAGCGCAGCCATCTTGAGTTCCGGTCTGGACGGAAATGACGCACGGCTCCCATGCTGCCCCTCCCTTTGCGGAGGAGCGGGCGGGGCTGTCATGTGACGACTTAGGTTTTTTTTTTTTTTTTTTTTTTTTTTTAAAGCTGTGTTTTGCGGTTCGGTTCTTTGTGGATGGTGATCCCCCTCCCCCGCCCCCGGGTCTTTGCTTTTCCTCTCTCGTCGTAGTTTCTAGCATCGTTTGTCAAAGCTTTGGCCAAAGCGTAGCGTGATTATACTTAGTGCCTTTACCTACCTAAGTGTTTATTTTGTACGGCTGGCTTTACCAGACAGCGACGTCGCCCCGTTTATTCACTGAGGGATTCGGCAGCTCACTTCAACTCCCTCCTTTCCAAGTTGTCCTAAAATCTCCGAGTTAACTGACTGAGACACTCAAGGAAAAAGCTACTTTGGGCTTCCTTTGGTTCCTTAGTGCTTTCTCACGGTGCTTCAGCCCTAAAGAGATGTTAGGCAAGCACTATACTTTCGAGCTGGTTCCCTAGCGAGATAAGCACACTGAACCCCAATTTGGACAGTACAGGGTGGGGGCGGGGCTGTCAGAGGGCCTTACACCATTATTTGCAAGGGTCGGGGATCCTCTTTGACCACCTCCATTAGGCCTGAGAATTCCAGGCTGGCATGAACCAAACTCCCACCGGCCAAAGACAACGCTCCCTTGTTTCTTTTTCAGCGCTACGTGGGTGACACCCACAGCCACAAGAAGCTGGGGCGTGGAGAACCCAGTTTTTGATTTATATGTGCTGTATATAAATGGTTTTGAGGAATCCAAGTACCGAAATCAGTTGCAGAGCACTCTCAACTGAGAAAAGAGAGTGAGCAAGTGAGAAAGGAATGAAATAGAATGCCAAAGTTCCTGACCCTGGGAGCTGTGGTGGCGGGGCAAAGGGAGAAAGAATAAGGGGGAGAGCAGGGCGACTTATTCTATTGTAAATCTCTTTCGGTTGTGTTAATATTCAGATCCCATTTATATTTAGCTTGCTAGCACTCTCCTGCCTTTTTCCTTTCAGGATTTTAATAGTACAAATTCGCGTTTCCCCCTGCATCAAATGAATAATATTATTTCTGTAACGTTTGACAACGCTCTTTCATATTTTAGGGACTGGAAGGGACCTTAGAGGTTCTCTCGTCCAATCTTCTATTCAGTGCAAGAATCTATTTTGCAGTGTTTCTTGATCTTCAAGACGGCTGCAGCACAGTTCAGTGCTAGATACATCAAAAAATAAGTTTCATGTTGGGAATAGTGGCGGTGCCTGTAGTCCCAGCACTTAGAAGGCTAAAATAAGAAGATTGTGAGTTTGAGGCCAGCCTCCAGAGAAAGGAAAAACAAAACAACAACAACAACAACAAAACAAAACCCAGCTTTTAAAAATTTAGTAAACAGGAGAAACAGAACAACAAAAAAACAGTTTTTAAAAGTAAATAGGCTAATCAGTAAATACCGCCTTCTGATATTGAACTCTAACCCTCTCTAACCCAGGCTTGGTGGCACACCGGCAATCCTAGTACTTCGAAAGTAGAAGCAGAAAGATCAGGAGTTCAGGTCATCCTCAACTACAGATTGAGTTCCAGGTAGTCTGGACTACATAAACCATTATCTCAAAAACAGAAACAGTAAAATGTAATGAATGCCTGTTTAACTCAGCTCTGTTTTTTTTATTTTGTTTTGTTTTAGTATATATAGGTGTTTTACTTGTTTTGTATGTGCACCACGTGTGTGCTTGGGGCTCCAGGAGGCCAGAAGAGAGAGCCAGATCCCCGGAGCTGGAGTTACAAACCTGTGAGCTGCCATGTGGATGCTGTGCTGGGACTCAGTCCCCACCCTCTAGGACAGCAGTCAGTATTCTTAACTGCTGAGCCATTTCTCCGGTCCCATCACTTGTCTTTTATAATTTTATTGACCATATATGTATAATTGATTTTTTGCCAGTCTGTGAAAGTGCTATAGGGGACTCAAAGATACAAGAATATGCTGACCAGCCCACCTGAAGAGACTTACACCCTTAGCAAGGTCAATGAAGAAACAAACAGAAAATAGTGAAGCTGGGTACATAGCCAAGCGAGTAGAATGACTGCCTAGTATTCACAATGCCCCAGTTTTTAGGCCAGCACTGCAGATAACCAGACACAGTAGTGCACACCTGTAATACCAGACTCTGGTCAAGTAGACATTCCAAACATCTTGTTTGTTTGCTTGCTTGATGAGATGATCTTTTATAGCCCAGGCTAGGCTTGAACTCCTGAACCTCCTGCTTCCACTTCCTAAGTGCTAGGAAGACAGGCATAAACTGAGGCTGATTTCCCCATCTCTAATTCAATTCTTGAGGAGATCCTTACAGTGCACTAGAATAAGTCTACCCTCTTGAGCCTGTCATTTGAGACCTTCAAGCTTCCTGTTCAGACTTGTTTCCTACTGTACCCTAAGATCCCCACATCAAATCAAACATGGATGTATATAATCCGCTCTAAAAATGTCCAGAGTTTCACAAATGTCTCACACACACACACACACACACACACACACACACACGGGATCAGGGAGGACGACTTAATTTTGCTTCTGCTCTCCACTGTTCCATCTAGCCACTGTCCCTCATAGTCCCCTTTTCAAAATGGCACTTTTCCTTCAAGGTCCCTATAGAACATTGTCCCCTAGACCTGGCTGCTCCTTCCTCTGAACTTCATATATTAAGTAAGGGTTATTTGAAGAACCTAAGCTTCCTGATGGAGTGAGTGGTTGGTGTTGTGTGGTATTCCCAGCGTTCTGTTCATTGGCTGTTGATGAGTTTGTTGGCTGTTTTTCCCCTCTGCCTCCTCAAACTAGATTTTGAGCTTGCAGGCAGAACCGACTTACCATTTGAATACCAGCATTCTTATACTTTCTAAATGGCCAGCACGCAGGACGATTTGTGCCTTTGCTTGTTTAAACTGCCGTACAGCATAAGGCATTGAAGGGTTTCCTAACAAAAGGGGGAGATTTGGGCTTCTTCTTGGAAGTTTCTAAGTTAAAAAAAAAAAAGCTTCTGTCTAGGTAGAATCTCCTAGGATTCAGGGAGATGGAAAAAGTTGTTCCCAAAGGGCTTTGTCATCTCAAGGAGGCTACAGTGTTGCCGTAGCAATCAGAACAACATGGGACATCCTAATTTGGGAGTTCTCTAAAAGAAATTGGCCTCTAGGTCCTAGGACTCTCGGGCAAGGAGGCTAAGAAGGAAGCTTTTGCATGACTTTTTGGATTTAGGTTTCTCAGCTTATCTATTCCCCAGAGAAGGGTGTCTGTGTCCCTTTTTCTGTCCCTCTCCCTCATCCCCCCAACATTCCAGCCTAGGGTAGGGGGAGGTCAGAATATACAAAGCTCTCTGTGTATGGGGTGGTATGTGTTCTCCCACCCCTCCACCCAGAGTATACAATGCCCCTTCTGCTCCATGCCCCCTGCCACCCTCCCAACCACCTCTCAATTGCACATGCCAGGCTGCAATTGGTCACTGGCTCAGGACAGCCCCCTCATGCTGGGAATCCAGGGGATTTTAAGCAGGTTCCAGAAAACCCTGCTCAGTTCCTTGTCCCCCACTTTCTCCACCCCACAGACGCTCTGGGCCCTAGCCCCTACCCCAGCTATGGCTCCTGGGGCACCCTCATCCAGCCCCAGCCCTATCCTGGCTGCCCTGCTCTTCTCTTCTTTGGGTAAGTGGAGCCCCCCGGTCCCTCACAGCAAGTGAGAGCAGAAAGTGGGTGCTATGTTAGGTGTGGGGAGGGAAGGAAGAGGAAAGGGTATTTCTTGAAAAGACACAGTAAGAGATCACAGAGAGCTTCCCTGAGCATCCAGGTTGGAAACCAGTCAGATGTCCCCAGATCCATGCTGACAGCCCACCAAGAAGCAAAGAGGGGTACGGCAAAGAACAGGATCAGACGCTGGTTCTGAACCCCATTCATTCCCAAGTGGTGCAAGAGCTATCCAACCTTAATTTCCCAGAAAATAAAAGCCAGGCAATATGAACTAACGAGTGAGCCCACCCTCAGGGGTGTCAGCTTCTTAGATTGGGTTTCTGCTGTGGCCTCTCGTCTATAATGTGAGTGAATCCTAAGATCTTGTCCCACTAAAGCCGTCTTCTTTAAACTGACCAACCTTTTCCTTTACCTCTGACAGATGTTGAGTGAGCAAGAGAACATTAGAAAGCAAGGTTAATTAAGGGGATCCTTCCAAACTGCCTTGCCTTCCAAAGGCAAATCGGAGTAAGGGCGGGATGAGCAGCAGGGGAGGGAATGGTTAGAAAATCTAAGGTTCTTTCCTTGGTCAAGTTCAACTCTTTGGGTTGTATATCCAAAAATTAGACTTTTTTGGTTCATACTGGGCTTTCTGTGGTTCCTCAAGACTATGATGAAGATAAGAAGTTTGGGGAAGCCTTGGTAAAGGAAATAAGGAGCAAGGGAGTCTAAGGGGGTGAAAGCTCTGTCCCACCCATAGAACCACTGAGCAAGTTGAGAAGAGCAAAGATTGATGATGGAATAGGAGGAATAGGAGTCAGAACCAATCAATAACCCTCTTTATTATATTGGGGATTCCCAAGGACGCTCTAAGTTAGAATTCCCAGGAGGCAAAGAAAAGATATTGCATGCTGAAGTGGAGGATTCAGGACCACAAGGGTGAGAGTGGGTGTGGCATGAGCCTCCAGCACTGTCTAGACAACGAGACTTTGTTTGGTTGCCCCTCCTAAAGAACAGAAAAGTCTGCAGTTGTCCCCAGGGCCAGCCCACACATAGTCGCCCTGGCATGACTCTCCTGTGTGGGTGGCTTATAGGGGTGGCAGCGGGCCAGTGTGGCCAAGACGAGGGAAGATGGGTGACCCGCAGAGGTCCACATGCAGAGTCCCACATGCAGAGTCCCCTGAGGGCTGGACTTTGGGTCTTACTCTATGTCTAGTTTTTCCCGACGGTGATATGAAGTCCTTTCTTCCCTGGCTCCCCAGTAAAGAGCAAACTAAACAGCAACCAGGGATGCAGCAGGCAGACAGGACAATTGTGCCCAGCAAGAGGACTCACATTCCTAATTACCTTCTTCTTCCTCCTTCTCCTTCTCTTCTTCTTCCTCCTTCTTCTGTCTTCTTGCAAGAATGTGAATTTGCTGTACTGTGAAATGCTATAAAACTTCTCAGTATGGAATGATGTCTATGAGTCATCACGGAAAGCCATCCCAGATACATAAATTCTTAATTCAAAACAAAAAAGTAAATTATAATCCAATATATGGTATATATACTATATTTTAAAAAGCTCCACAAAACAAATTTAGCCATTTGTTATAAGCACAGATAGGTCTAGAGTGTATTGCATTTATATTGGGTTTTATACATAGAGAAAGTATATTTACTAACTAGTAATGGTGGTTCAAAGTGGGTGGAGATATCAAGAAAGAAATTGGTTGTTAGAGTAAGTATGAAAGGAGACATCATCTTTATTTGTATTGCTTTAACAGCTTATAAGAATGCATGCATGACACGGTGGTGCATGTTTTTAATTCCAACATTCAGGAGTCAGCAACAGGTGTATCTCTGTGAGTCCCGTTGGTCTACATATTGAGTTCCTGGTCAGCCAGGGCTACATAGTAAGACTCTTTGTCTTAAAAAAAAAATAAGCTGAGTGGTAGTGGTGCACACCTTTAATCCTAGCATTCAAGAAGCAGAGGCAGGCGGATCTCTTTGAGTTCGAAGCTAACCTGGTCTACAGAGTGAATTTCGGGACAGCCAGAGCTACACAGAGAAATCCTATCTTCGAAAAAACAAAAACAAAAACATTAGCTATCAACCATTGGCACATGACTGTCATCCCAACACTCAGAAGGCTGAGACAGGAGGATAAGAACTATGGGCTATAGTAAAACTGCCTCAGAAGAAAGGAAGAAAAAAAGGAAGGAAGGAAGGAGAAAAAAAGAGACTAAAAGGGAAAGTGAGAGTTGGCCACCACACACCTTCTAGAATCCTACAGAAAAGCACTGATCTATCTCCTCCACGCTGAAGGAGCTATCCCATCCAAACACTAAGCAGACCTGAGCCTGCTTAGCTTTTGAGATCAGACAAGATGGGATACATTCAGGGTGGTATGGCTATAGACACGAGGAGCAGTCTTTCTGCTGAGACCATGGACTGATGCAAGCATTTACATTCGCCAACCAAATTTGTCCAGATGTGTTTCTTTGCTACAGCCTTACCCGCGTCCCGGCCCTTGATGGCTGGTTGGTCTCACATCCTCTCCATGTCTGACTGGACCGCTGTTCTTCTGCTTGCAGTGCTGTCCCCGGCCCTGGCCATTGTGGTTTACACAGACAGGGAAGTCTATGGTGCTGTGGGCTCCCAGGTGACCCTGCACTGCTCCTTCTGGTCCAGTGAATGGGTCTCAGATGACATCTCTTTTACCTGGCGCTACCAGCCTGAAGGAGGCCGAGATGCCATTTCGGTGAGTGTGCTGGGCGGGGTAGTAAGTGTCCTGGAGTTAGATAGCAGGGTGCTTCAAACAACAGAAAAGTGAACTTGGGCAACAGAAGGGAAGCTATTTTATGAGCCATAAACTTAACTGTAGCAAAGTAAGTAAACAGTCTTTGTCACCTTGCCTAGGACCTGTGTGCACTGTCCTCCCTCTCCTGGGACAAGATCTGTTACCCTGAGTCTGGAGCCCAAGATTCAGCAGTTTTCACACTAGGGTTCCCTCACACGATTTCCCTCGTTCCTCATAGATCTTCCACTATGCCAAAGGACAACCTTACATTGACGAAGTGGGGACCTTCAAAGAGCGCATCCAGTGGGTGGGGGACCCTCGCTGGAAGGACGGCTCCATTGTCATACACAACCTTGACTACAGCGACAATGGCACTTTCACCTGTGATGTCAAAAACCCACCAGACATAGTGGGCAAGACTTCTCAGGTCACGCTCTATGTCTTTGAAAAAGGTGTGAGAAGGGACAGGGGACAGGGGTCTGGGAAGCAGTTCAAAGAAGGTATCAGGGAGGGTTGATAGACTGGGGGAAGGGCAAACAGCCTTAGCTAATCTGGATGTGGTAGTGTGAGCCTTTAATCCCAGCTCTGGGGAGGCTGAGGAAGTGATTGCCTGGGTCACACAGTGACCAGGCTGAAATATACAGTAAAACTGGGGTAGGGGTGAGCAGTTGTGGGGATAGGCATGGTGCTTCTGACTGGAATCCTAGTACTTCAGAGGTAGAAACCCATCCATCAGAAGTTCAAGGCCATTGCAAGTACCCAAAGACTCGTCAAAGGCCAATCTAGGCTACGTGGGACCCTACCCAGCCCAAAAATTATAGTAAAATAATAGTAAAAAAAACAAAAACGCTGGGAAGGGAGGCAAAAGGCAGTCTTGGCTAGAATTTTCACATTTCCAACTATTGGAAGTAGGTGTAGTAAGAAGCAACATAGATACAGGCTTCTGTTACCTATCCCTCGACCTACGTTATTTCTTTGTCCCTTCCTAGTGCCCACTAGGTATGGGGTGGTGTTGGGAGCCGTGATCGGGGGCATCCTCGGGGTGGTGCTGTTGCTGTTGCTGCTTTTCTACCTGATTCGGTACTGCTGGCTGCGTAGGCAGGCGACCCTGCAGAGGAGGCTCAGGTAAGGGGCGGAGCCTGACTCCCCACCTTCTATCCAGGATCCGGGACTGCTTCAGAGGTGGGAGGGCGAAAGAAAAGAGGAAATGCGTTCGCTAGGAGTAGGTTTCAGTGAGACCAATCCTGTTGCAATCCCTCTTTCCACAGTGCCATGGAGAAGGGGAAATTTCACAAGTCTTCCAAGGACTCCTCGAAGCGCGGGCGTCAGGTTAGCGAGACGTGAAACTGGGGAGGAGAACGCTGGGAACCCGGGACAGCAGCGAGGGATGGGTGGGCGAGGTCAAGACCTAAACTGATGTGTGCAACCCTCCCCGCAGACGCCAGTGCTGTATGCCATGCTGGACCACAGCAGAAGCACCAAAGCTGCCAGTGAGAAGAAGTCTAAAGGGCTGGGGGAGTCTCGCAAGGATAAGAAATAGCGGTTAGCGGGCCGGGCGGGGGGTCGGGGGTCTGCGACGGAGTCCTCCAAAGGCTCTCAGGTGGTGGTCATCGAGATGGAGCTTCGTAAAGATGAACAGAGCTCAGAGCTCCGGCCTGCAGTCAAGTCCCCCAGTAGAACCAGCCTCAAGAACGCCCTCAAGAACATGATGGGCCTGGAATCGGACAAATGACCGTCACGTCCAGGCCCTGTCAGAGCAGGGGGACCTAGGCTCCTCTTTTCCCAGGTCTAGGTGCTTTCCTCTTGCTCCTCAGCCCTGCCCTGCCCTTACCTCCCAATGAGATGTAAAGTTTCATTTCAACCTTCCTTTCCAAGTTCTTGTATCCCTCCCTCACCTTTACCCCTCGGCTTTCTCGGAGCCTAGGGACTAACCCTACTCCTCGCCTGCCCCAAGGGCTGCGTGTTTGGTGCCTGTCCTTCAGGCACCGAGAAGAAAGGGATCTTGATAGCCTCTGCCCAACAACAGGCCACATGGCCTTCCCATTCCCCCACAACTCCACCCCAGCTGATCCCCATGGCTCTTTCCTGCTCTCTCCTTTCCTTCCCCCAGAGGCCCAGCTCCAAACTCTTGTCTTTGGGCTCAAGTCCACATCATCTAGACCAGACTCTCCATCGGGGTTTATTTAGGTTGTCGAGCATTTTTTATTTGTTCACCATATTTTTTTCTGTTTGTTTATCTGAGCCCATGCCCCCATGACTGAGGACCAATGACGTCATGTGGCTTTTGCAGTTCCCCACTCCCTGCTAAGTCTTTAGCCAGCCAGCCCAGGCAGTGGAGCCCCTGATCCTCAGACCTCAGCTACATGATTGATGCCCTCTGACCACACTGGAGCAGAGTTCTGGGACTCAAGATTTGGGGAAGGAGAGAGAGAAAAATGGATCCTCACGGGTCAGGGGTGGTGTAGGGGGCTTTAAGAAATAAATAATGAGACAGCAAACAGCAAAACCACAGAAGAACAGGAGGGAAAGGAAGAGGTTGCGCTCCCAGGCGCAGGGGATTGTTAGGATTTTTCTACGTTCTGCACATTTCTTCTACCACCTCCAAATGTCCTTAAATGTTTAATAAACACTGACATTTCCAGACACCGCTGCCTCTATCTTGCATTTTCTAGTCCTCATAAGAATCCCCACCTCTTCTCTCATTCCCAACCCACATTTCTCTGTGTCCGGCTCTGCTTGTACATGGTGGGAACGCAATAGCTTTCTTTCCCGAGACCTGAACTCTAAAACATGCCAGCTGCTCACTGGTTGTGTTCCCCAGGCTGGTTACTTGCCTTTGGTAAGTTTGTTTTGCTCTTCATAAACACACAGGACCATTTTATCCACCCTGAGTGATTCCCAGGCCTTTTGTAAGAATCAAGTAAGAGACGGTGGAACCTCCACAGCTACAAGCTTAGTTGTACATAGTATAACATTCTGGCCTTTGTGGGCAATGGGTGCTCACATGGTACACAGATGCACATGCAGGTGAAACACATGTACAAATAATAAGATAAAATTAAAAATAAACGAGTGTACTTTATAAACTAGCACAAATCTCGTTCACCTTTACAAATATACATAGAACTTCAGGCTAAGCATGACAGTACATACCTATAACCTCAGCACTTGGAAGGTACAGTCAGGAGGATCAGAAGTTCAAGACCAGTTCTGACTAAATATCAAATTAAAGTTCAAGGCTAGCCTGGGCTACAAGAGACAATGACAACAGCAACTTCATTTTCTTTGTTCTCTATTCTAGAAACACTATTAATAACTGGCTAGACAGTTTGTTGATAAATCAATACACACACACACATACACATATATATCACTGATATATTAGAATCCTTAGATGACTGTGGAAACATGTTTGCAACAGCTTCCCCTGAGCCGGGGGGATCCCCTGGTTACAAAAGAGAGAAAACAACTATATGTCATTCCCCCTGTAAACCAAAGACATAATTGACACCGGCTTTGCCAAACCCAAGAGCGTGTCTATTCACTTGAGGATATGGCTTACATATTTAAAATTTTTATTTATCATTAGTTTTTCAAGTGAGGGTGTGTGTTCACACACATTGAGTTCTACTGTTTGAGGAGTCCAGAAGAGAGTATTAAATTTCCTGGAGCTGGAATGACAAGCCATTGTGAGCTGCCTGGTGTGAGTGTTGGGACTTCTCAGCAAGAGCAGTGCACAGCCTGTCTGTGGAGCCATCTCTCCAGCTGCTCAAAAGGGTTCTTCGTAAAAGACATCGGCACAATGTCGGAAAGAAAACGGAGATTTTATTTCATACCATATTAAGAAAATGAAACGTAGAGGTAAGAAAGTGTGGTAGCCCACTGCTGTGACCTTCAGAAGGCCGGAAGGCAAAAGTATTGCGAGGAGTTCAAGGTGAGCTAGAGCTGTGGAACAAGACCTTATTTTTTTTTAATATTTATTTATTTATTTATTATGTATGCAATATTCTGTCTGCATGTATGCCTGAAGGCCAGAAGAGGGCACCAGACCTCATTACAGATGGTTGTGAGCCACCATGTGGTTGCTGGGAATTGAACTCAGGACCTTTGGAAGAGCGGGCAATGCTCTTAACTGCTGAGCCATCTCTCCAGCCCAACAAGACCTTATTTAAAAAAAAAAAAAAACTAAACAAATACACATATGAGTAGCACTAAAGGGACTCAGCAGGGTGTGTTTATTCATCTCTCTCTCTCTCTCTCACACACACACACACACACACTCACACACACATATACACACACCATTAATTAAAGAATAGTTAGTGAATTTGAGAAGGAGTGGGGGAGATAATTATTAAAAACATATTTGTTTAAAGTATGACAGGTTGGCAGATGCCTGCAATCATCACTTTTGGGATTTTGAGGCAGAAGGATGGCCTTGAATTCAAGGCCAGTGTGGGAGTGAGAGGGGATGGTGGGGGCACAGGATATTTGCTTAAACTCCTTTAAGCAACACAGGAAATGTAAAAATCACACAGGAAATACTTCAAAATTTTAACCTCTTTATTGGCAGAAAATACTGTGATAAATATTATAAACGAAATCCGAAAGTGAATTGGTAGTGACCAAGGAAACATGAAGCATTTTAATAGCGTCCATACTTCCATTCTATCTGCAGTGTGCTTCCCTGTGTAATGAAGCCATTTGAATATGTCTATTGTGGTGCATTACCTGCAGTATGTCCCATTTTCTCCCTTCAGCCTGCTCTTATCTTTCATGTCTCCATTTCCATCAACCCACTAAAATTGTGCTTCTCAAAGGGCATTAATAATGTCCATGCTAACTAAATATGCTTCTAGCATAGCATAGTGTGTGTGTGTGTGTGTCGTGTATTATTGGTGACTGAACCCAGGGCCTTGTGCACTTGAGCCTAGTGATCTACCACTAAGCTACACCACTAGCCCCCTGTTGTCAAATCCAGTGGTCACTTTTGGGTCTTTGTCATCTTTCAGCAGTGTTCAACATTATCAACCATTTCTTCTTTTTGGTAATGGTTTATCTCTTGGCTTCCTTGAGATACATTATTCTGCTTCTTTATTTTTATCTATTTGAGAAAAATGCTTGAATTAACTTCCCAGCAGAGACTGAAACATTCTCTTTAGCTTATTTCACACACTATGTTTATTCACATTAATGTTAAAATTTCCACAAGGCTACAGTCGATCAGAGATGAATATTCTTTTCCCCCCTTAACTTGTTATTTTTGAAGTTTTGCTTTTAGATTTATTTACTTTGTGTGTATGAGTCTTTTGTCTGCATGTATGCCTATGTACCACATGAATTCCTGCTGCCCAAGGAGTTCAACAGGGGGCACTGGATCCCCTGAAACTGGAGTTAAGGATCAACAAGTGTTCTTAACCACTAAACCATCTATCCAGCCTCCCTTCCCCCCTTTAGATGGAGCTTTGTTTGTTTGTTTATTTGTTTGAGACAGAGTCTGACACTCTATCCCAGGTTCATCTGGAACTTACTACATAGCCAAGGCTTACTTCAAACTCTTCAAGAGATCATACTCGGGGGCTGGAGAGATGGCTCAGAGGTTAAGAGCATTGCCTGCTCTTCCAAAGGTCCTGAGTTCAATTCCCAGCAACCACATGGTGGCTCATAACCATCTGTAATGGGGTCTGGTGCCCTCTTCTGGCCTGCAGGCATACATACAGACAGAATATTGTATACATAATAAATAAATAAATAAATATTAAAAAAAAAAGAGATCATACTCAAGTTATCAGTCTCTGAGGTGAGCGCCCTCAACAGCTGAGCTATAGCACTAGACCCACTGAGGTTTTCAAAGTATGTGAGATAATTCTTTTGCATTATTGTCTAGCATCCTTATTTTTCCTAGACTCTAACTACCATGTTCTTCCACTCTGTATAGCCACACAAACAATCTTTTAAAGTTAATTTTTAAAAAGACAAACAACAGGGGCTGGAGAGATAGGTCAGTGGTTAAGAGCACTGACTGCTCTTCCAGAAGACCTGGGTTCAGTTCCCAGCACCCACATGGCAGCTCATAACTGTGTGAAAATCCAGTTCCAGGGGAATCTGACCCCTTCACACCAATGCACATAGAATAAAGCTAAATAAATAAATAATGACAAACAACAAACTAAAACCTTCCGTAGACTCTTGACACTTTCCCTAGAGGACAGTACATCCTCCTGTTGAGAACTCTTTAGAGGTATAGATAAGGCTTCAGGCCCTCCCAAGAGTCAGAGAACTTGTACAAGCCAGTGTTACACCTGATATGAGTCCCCTGTTGCCTCTCCCCCTCCAGGCACACCAGCCCTTCTGAGCCCCATTTCTCTATCTAGTTCACTTCCAACTACTTTTGACTTTAGAGAGCCTCACTATACGCTCCCTGCAGCAACAGGGAAGCCATTTGGATGAAACTGAGGTCCAGCTAGAAATCTGAGAGTCAGGTAAAGCCAGGATGGGGTCTTCCTGAGAAGGAAGAAAGAGGGTCTGGTATGTGTCTGGTATTCTGGACCAAACAGGTATTCTGGGGCTCAGTTAAAGGGTAGCCTGCCCCACCCCTTTGCCTTCTAACTAGCCTGGACTCTAAAATGACTCTAAAGCCATTTCTGACAATTCTGAAGCCATGTCTGAGGCCTCTCAGCAGTAGTGCCCCCCCCCACAACCAAGGACATAACACATGCATGTACTGAGATGTTGGGAACTTTCCATCTCCCTGAATAGGGGCAAGATAACACTTAGGTGTTGACTCAGTTCCTGGTGTTTTGACTCAGTCCCTGGGAAAGGGGCAAAGTGACCCTCAGATGTTTCCTTTTACCTCATCTGATCTGGCAACTGCTCTCCAGCCAATTATTGGTAATAGCCCTTTAAATAAGCCAATCCCAATAGTTAAAAAACAACCCCAGACACCCCCATGCTTCTGTGACTTTTTCCTTTAAAAGTAGCCTGTACCAGCCATTTGGGGTCTTTCTGGCTCCTCGAATGCTGAAAGAACCCATCACGACAGAATTAATAAAATCCTCATGCTTTTACATCAGCTGTGGTGAGAGAGATGGTCTCTTGGGGCGACTCCTCCTTAGTGATTGGACTCTAGGGTCCAACACCTAACAACCAACCTTCAGCTATCCACGTGGTATAAAAAACACAAATTTGCGAGTCAGACAGCCTGAGTTCTACCCCTACTTCAACTACCCATTTGTTTTGGGAGTTATTTAGTACCTCGGTGGCTCGTTTTCTTCATTTGTAAAATGGAGATGCCAGTTCATTGTAAATGAACCCTGTATAGTGGTACACACCTTAACCCAACACTCAGGAGGCAGAGGCAGGCTGATCTCTGTGAGTCTGAGGCCAACCTGGTCTACAAAGCAAGTTCCAAGACAGGACAGCCAGGTCTGTTACACAGAGAAACGCTGTCTTTAAAAAAAATAGAATGAAATGAGTTAATATATGTGAAAGCTCCCGGAACTGGGACTAACCCAGAGTGGCACTTGACAAACCTTTCTTGCCACTACTCATGTCCTCTCTGTAGCATGAGATGGAGAATCACCCCAACTTCTGCTGGAAGTTACAGGCAGTGGTAAGCTGCCTCGTGTAGAAGGTAGAGCAGCAAGCTCTCTTAACTGTAGAACCATCTCTCCAGCCCCACCTGCTGTACTTCTGTCTGAAGCGTCTATTCGTCATGAAATTTTAATGTTTTAAATCTACGGAATGAGAATCCCAGAGGACCCCAACTATGAAGTTGCCTAAGTCAACAGAGTTCAACCTAGTAAAGACTATCCGCAGATGACCTAGATGGCCTTGTCTTCTCACCCGCCTGCTGGCCCTTAGAGTCCGACACAGCAATCTCGCTTTACAAATGAAGAAACTGAGCCACAGTGACATTTATTAACTTTCCCAAGGCACACAAGTCATTGAACTAAGACTAGAACTCAGGACTAGACCTAGAATCGAGAGGACATTGAGGGGCAGCATTTATGCATCTCAGGTAGTGTCCAGGTGTGTGAGCTTTGGGCCACCTTCGCCGTTTGACTGCAGGCATCTGGAAAAACCAGACAATTACATTGTGCTCAGAGACACAAACTATGCATCTGAAGATCGGATTCCCATTTTGTGGACATTTTTACTATACACGTTCTTCATCTTCTGTTAGTCAGTCTCAGCTATTTCCCGGCATTCTATAGAAAGGAATTTTTACTGCTTTGCAATACAGCAGCCCTGCTTGCCCGCTTAAGCCCCTACTTGTCTCACGTCTTTGAGAAAGACACATTCAAGGCCGTCTGAATCTGGCTCCTTGGTTGTATTTCCTAAGACCCCCAAATGAAGTCCCTTAACTTCCACAGTCTCAATGATTGAGTTGACTGATTAACAGTCGTCGTGTTGGTAAATAAACTCTAAGGGAAGCTAAGGGGGAATCAAGGGCCGCCAGAACTCTCCTATGACTTCCAGAAAGAACTATCCGAGGAGGGAATGAGGATGCTTTTCTTGCGGTCTTGTGAACAGGCTGACTTTCTGCCTCTCTGGAGACTGTGACTCTCTTGCTTTTCCAGATCTGGAGTCTGACCTGTCTCTTAACCAGAAGAAAGAGCACCTGTGATACCTAACAATATAAAAAGCAGAACTCCCCACCCTCAAACTCTCAATTTCCAGAAGCATAGACAACAGGGACTATATTTAGAGTGGTTATGACAAACAGGATGACAGCGGCTAATTAAAGTTAGTCCGGTGAGGCCTGATTCTCAAACACCGAACACATGGCAGGGACAAGGAAGCTTCCAGGAACCACTACCTCTGCAAACAAGATCAGAAATCAGGAACACTCAGGAATAAGAAGCTAAGAGCTGGGAAGGAAGGGCAGCTCCTAGAAGGATATCAGCCAGGGATTCCCAGAAGAGGAAGTCAGTTCCAGGATAGGCTCTAAAACTACAGGGGAAACCATGTTGCAAAAAACCAAAAGAAAAAAGAAAAAAAAGGAAACCAGGGAAGTGAAAGAAACTAGCTCAACACTGGGCAAGATCAATACAATTCTTTCCTGCAACACTGCCAAGTCTCTGAATGCAGCTTGAAATACTGTCCAGAGAGAATTCTTGTCTCTTTAACACCCCATTCCCACTCCTGACCTCACCCAGACCTTTATCTGTCCAAGTCTGGGCTTTGGGAATGTAATTAAAAGTATATCCCTAGCTTATCAGATCCCCAGGCTCCTTCTACTTTTGTCAGGGCCGCAACCCTAACTCTGTCATCCCCACACAGCTAAGAAAGCTCCAGAAGAGAAGTCAGTGTTACGGATGTGATAACGTGATACAGTAAGAAATGTAGGGTCAAACAGGTCAAAGAGAAAAATCCATTTCTAACTGATAGATCTTAACTCTCTGGAGTCTGACCTAGTGACTTGTAATTCTTTAGGCAATTAGAGACCAGCTCCTAATGGCTTCTGGAGCCTCATCCCAAGTGGCGTGCGTCAAAGAAGACAAGTGTTGATCTAAGATTTACTACCTTGGGATTATGAGCTGCTCTCTGGATTTTATTCAAGTATGACCCTGCACAAATGGCCCACAAGGCTGAGAGGCTTCAAACTGCTGTTAAAGGATCCTGTTGCATCCTGGATATCTCTCTCTCTCTCTCTCTATATATATATATATATATATATTTTTTTTTTAAATTGTGTATGTATGTGTGTGTGTGTGAGAGACAGAGACAGAGACAGAGACAGAGAGAGACAACAGAGGCCATGAGAGTTTGTCAGATTCTCTGGAGTTGGAAGTTGGAAGTTACAGGCAGTTGTGAGCTGCCTCGTGTAGAAGGTAGGAACCAAGCCTGGGTCCTCTGCTAGAGCAGCAAGCGCTCTTAACTGTAGAGCCATCTCTCCAGCCCCACCTGCTGTACTTCTGTCCAAAGCGTCTATTCTTCATGAAATTTTTATATTAATTCTAGTCTAGTAAATTCCTTACCCACACAAGCCTTGGACTAGTTCCTACTAAACACATATGTTTTGTCTTCACCCTTAGGTCTTAACACAGGAATCCCAGAACCCCTGGAACTTACTGTGTGCTAAGGGTGAGGGGAACAGCTTTCAATATTCCTAAACCCTTTAACCCCTGCTTGAATCTCCCTACGTGGCTCAGGCTGACTTCAAATTCACTGTGTAACCCCAGGTTATTCTCCAAGTCAAAGCAATCCGGCCTCCTGAGTGCTGGGATTACAGGCCTGCGCCACCTCGGCTAGTTCAAAAGCACAATTCAGCCACACCAGAGCTGATGTTAGTTATGACTCCAAGATGACTCCTGGAAGCTGGCAAGGTCAACTGCCTGAGAAGCCAACTTTGTGATGTGAGGATGAGAGCTTTTAGCCCAACCCTGATCTCTAGGAAGGGGAAAGGGAGTGAAAATTGATTTAACCACCAACATCAGGTGACTTAATTGTGGTTATGTAATGATGATTCTATTAAAAACTCTAAAACTGGGGTTCAAAGTTCACAGAGCTTTCAGATCGGTATATCAGTGGCCAGGAACATGCCCAAAGGCGGCACACGAGATTCTATTTACCTCATCCCTTGCTCTGTTTATTTCTTCCACGTTCATAGCTGTTCCCTAGGAGATAGGTAGGGGAGTTTTTCCGTGTTTCTCACCTCTCACTAAGTCACTACTTAGCTCAGGCTACTCCTGAACTCCCCATCCTCTCTTGCCTCAGAACCCCAAGTGCTGGGATTGCAAGTGTCCCTCACCATAGTGGGTTCTAAGCTGTCTCCTTTAGGACGAACTGACAATAATAAGGAGGAACTTCCTGAGCCAGTCCAGCAAATTTCTGAGCAGGAGGAAGCATTCTGACCGGCAGCAGATTAGCTAGAAGTGCAAGCCACAAGTGGCCTTAATTCTGGATACCTGGTGTCATAACTACAGGATAAGATGTCTGGAGCTGGAGAACGGCTTTATGTGAGAGGAAGTCACACATGTGTTGTCAGAAGTAATGGACATACGTTTCTTTTTTCTTTTAAACTTTTTTGGGGCGTGGAGGTTGAGACAAGATCTCATGTAGCCCAGGATAGCATTGAACTAAGTATGTTGCCAAGGATGACCTTGAACTCCTGATATTCCTGCTTCCACCTCCCAAGCTCTGAAATTACAGGCACACCCAACCATGCTTTGTGTCTTTTTTTCCCTTCTGTTTATCTTTTCTGTTAAGATCTCCAGTTTTTGTTTCACAAGACAAAATACTCGAGAAAAAAAAAAAGTCTCTCTGTGATTAGCATTCAAAGATCATTTCTTTGGCAGAGTTTTAGGGCTCCAAGGAGAGCCCATCAAAAGTCGTGGACATCAAGAGAGTGTTCCAGGCAGGCAGAGAGAAGCAACTCAGCTTAAGTCGTGAGGAACGGCAGGTGGAAGAGAAGCAGCCCTTAGAGTGTTCATTGAGAAACACCACTGATTTAACTGAAGATGACCAAGTCTCTGTTTTGGGTCAGAATTATCTTTCTGAAATCAAAGGGGTTGGGGCTGCGTGAATAGGCTTCACATTAGTGTGGCAAAATGATTCAGCAGATCCCTTCCAACAGCAGGTCTACAGAGACAGGCTGACAACAGAGAAATCACCACTGCTTTTAGCACCAGCCACACCGCCAGGACCAGGAACTTCTGCCTGGCCTCAGCGTCATAGAGGCAGATCAAGGTAGCGTGCCGTCGCTTCTCATCTCATCCATGGACCAAAGGACAAGGAGTATTTTAAAAGGTTTATTGTTGTTATTATTATTAATAATTAGTGTGTATTAATAATTATGTGTCTGTGTGTGAATGTGTATGTGCATGTGTATTTGAGTGGTCACAGAGGCTAGAAGAAAGCATTGAACCTCTTGGGGCTGGAGTTATACCTGACTTGGGTCCTATGGAAGACCATTCTGGGAGTACTTATTTTACATCCCAGCTGTAGCAATGGGGTCCCTTTTTTATTTACCTACGAGGCTGAGATTTAAGACTACCGTGATTACTCTATTGCACTCATATCCGATTCCAAACATAACAATGAAACTTCCTTCTTTTCTCTGGCATCCGGAAGAAGTACTTCCTTTTGCAGAGGGCCTTCCTATGACTTAGTATTCAATTCTATTAATATTCCATAGCCATGGCTTGCTAGGAATGAATATACTCTGGAATACAGGCTGACTTCCAGAGATACCGTGGCTTGTTTCTTTTTTTTTAATTAATTAATTTATTTATTATGTATACAGCATTCTGCCTCCATGTATGCCCACACACCAGAGGAGGGCGCCAGATCTCATTACAGATGGTTGTGAGCCACCATGTGGTTGCTGGGAATTGAACTCAGGACCTCTGGAAGAGCAGACAGTGCTCTTAACCACTGAGCCATCTCTCCAGCCCCTGTCGCTTGTTTCTTACACTTGGCTGCTGCATGGTTTTGATTCCTATATTCCTGGACCAAAAAAAGAAGGAAGTTATGTTGTGAAACATTACTTTAACTATGTGTTACATTTGTTTCTGTTGCATTTGTTACATTTGTTTTACCTTGCCTGCCTAAGGCACCTGATTGGTCCAATAAAAAGCTGAACAGCTGATAGCTAGGCTGTAGAGGGACAGGCAGAGCTGGCAGGCAGAGAGAATAAGTGGGAGGATGAATCTAGGCTTGAGAGAGAAGAGAACAAGAGAAAAAGAGATGGAGATGACCAGGGCCAGCCAACCAGCAACCACTGGCCAGTCAGACACGGAAGAAGCAGGAAAAATAAGAAATACAGAATGAAAGGTTAAAAAAAAAAAAAACAACTCTGAGGCAAAAATAGATTAAGAGACACAGTTTAAAATAAGTTATAAGAGCTAATGGGACAGGCATAAGATAAGGTTAAGTGTTCATAATTGATAGTAAGTCTCCATGTCATGATTTGGAGAAGGCCTGCTACAGAGTTACACATGGTGGTTTTTGTACACTCCTATAATCTCAACCCTCAAAAGAGGATCTTAAGTTTCAAGATAGCACCAGCTGCAGGGTAACACCCTGTCTTTAAAAAAAAAAAAAAAAAAAAAAGAAGCCAGAGAGATGGACAGTAGAACAATAAAATTCACAGAGGCCAGGAATAGAGGGTGGGAGTTGTTTAAAAGATAAAATTTGGGGACTGGAGAGATGACGCTGCTCTTGCAGAGAACCCAAGTTCAGTTCCCAGCACCCACATGGCAGCTCATAACCTCCTGGAACTCCAGTTCCAAGGAAATCCAGGGCTACCTTCTGGCCTCTGTTGACACCAGGCAAACACACGGCGCGCATGCATACATGCAGGAAAACGCTCACATACATAAAAATGAACTCAAGGATGGAGTGATGGTTTAGCTGTTAAGAGCACTGGCCTTTCCTCCAGAGAACCTCGGTTTGGTTTTCAGCAGCTACATGGTGGCTGACAATCATCTATCTATATTCCCAATTCCAGGGGATCTGATGCACTCCTCTGGCCTCCATGGACACCAGGGGATCTGATGCACTCCTCTGGCCTCCATGGACACCAGGCTCACCAAGGCTCACCAGGCTCACCAAGGTACACAGACATATATGCAAGCAAAACGCGATATACATAAAATACTCAAAACCCCCAATTCATAGTATATATAAAGTAAAAAATAAAAAATGGTAAAATTTATGTTTTTGCAAAGTTTACCAAAATAAAAACCATTAGCTGGACATAAAGGCTGTAATCCAAGTCACTTGGGAGGCTAACGCAGTAGGTTGTGAGTTCAAAGACATCCTGGGCTACATAACAAGTGCTAGGTTAGCCTGGACTACAAAGAGAAACCATTTTGTTTTGTCATGTTTTTCTGGAGACAGGGTTTCTCTGTGTAGCCCTGACTGTCCTGGAACTTGTTCTGTAGACCAGGCTGACCTCAGACTCAAGAGGTCATCGTGCCTCTGCCACCTGAGTGCTGAGATTAAAAACATGTGCCACCACGCCTGGTTAGTGCAGTGAAACTGTTTTAATCGCCACTCCCCGCAAAAAAAGTAAAGAGAAGCGTGGCAGGTATAGATGATTTTTTTTGCACAATCTTCAGTCATGTTAATGTGTAGAGCCCATTGCTCAGCAACGCTACCTCACTTCAAAATCATTTCTGCTGATTTCTGGTTAAAACCCTCAGTGTAAGAGTGGTACTCTTTTAGTGTCCAGAGCCATTGTCTCCGCCTCTTAATTTTATAAATGCTAGGAGGGGAGGGGACGATCTGGGATGAAGACCAAGCAGGGAAATCTAGAACAGGTCATTTGGGGATAAGAAGCAGGGAAGAAAAGGTTCGTTTTCAGAGATATGTACCAAGGGTGATCATAGCTGGCAGAAGAGCATGAAGCCATTGTCCTTGCAGGTGCACCTGGGGGCGATGACAGCAGCAGAGCGACGCTGTGTGGGTGTCACATCAAGGTGAGGCCAAGGTCAGGAGCAGGAAGGCAGGATTAGCGTCAGCGGGAATTTGCTCAGGCTGTGTTAATTTCCCGTGCCGCCCTGTAACCCATGCAGTTTCTCCACTGCCCTCCCTGGGCCAGTGTAGGCTTACGTTCATGCTCAACCCAAGAAAAAACACTAGTAGAGGTTCAGTGGCCCCATTCGAGGGCTTTTTTATTGTTATGATTATTAAACATGCTAAAATCACATTACAGTGGCTATTTTTGCCCTGACTCCACAGTGGGGTGGCTGAGAACTATAGGGGTGTCACTTGGCTCACGTGGCTCTGGGGATGACTAGAGATGGGGTAGATTAAGAGGTAGGCAGATTAGCAATGGCCAGAAAGCCCCTCATGTAGCATTTATTTAACAATTAAATTTAAATTCTAGCTTCAGACATCTTTCCCTTCTCTACTTTTCTTTCCTTCCTAAATGTTTTCTGACCTATGGCCTCTGGGCCTTCTGCCATCTTTGGCTCCTCTGATTTCAGACTGGACCATGAAGGAAGATTTTCCTGTCTCTACCTGCTTTCCTTCCTTGGAAGGAATCTACTCAGCATGCACTAATTTATGAAGCTGCTTTGGGGTGGGGGGGTGCAGTTTTTTTTTTTTTTTTTTTTTTTTTTTTTTTGAGACAGGGTCTCTCTCTATGTAGCCCTGGCTGGCCTTGAACATAAAGAGATTCCCCTGCCTCTACCTTCCAAGTTCTGGGACTAAAGGCATGCATCATTACATTTTGCAAGCTCCTTGATTTATGTCTGCCCAGGGGAAAGGGCAGCTGCTTTGTGGCTGAAACATGGGAGATGGGAGGGATGGTGCAGAAGGACCAGAAAGTGTTACCTGAAGTGTGAGTGCTGCCTCTAGCAGAGTAATCTCCCCACCATCAGGCACTGCACCCTGATGGCTTCTCCATCCTGCCCTTGACATTAGGGGGAGAGGAGGGTCAAACCTCAAAACCTTTTGTTCTCTGCAACGCACTGATCCACCCTTAGCCTAGTGACAATCAACTGGCTTCTTCTCAAGTCCTGTGTCTCTACTACTGTGATGGCTTAAGAGAGCCTGAGAAAAGAATCTATAAAGGTTCAGCTTGCCTCTAGGAGAGGCCAGAGGGATAAAGGGACAAGACACGTGAGAGCCAGAGCTGTGGGGGGGAGAGAGGAAGTAGAAGGGTGAGGGGAAGGCTGGCCATTCAGGAACTGGAATCCTTTTTCCTTTTCTGGAATCGCCTGAACTTGCCCTGAATCGCAAGGGCAGCCTTCTCTGTCTCTGGAGCCGTCAGGTCAATGTCAATCTCCTCCTCCTCCTCAGCCTTCTTGATGCTGCCAGCCTTCCCTGTAGACAGAAAGAGAGAGATTGATGAGTCAACCCAACCGATTCCACGTCTTTCCTCAAACCTCAAACCCAGCACCTAGAGTCCACTTTGAGCTAGAGTCTTTGAGGTCCCCCAGTCTGGAGATTACAGACAACTGATGATTCTAAAAGTTAGGGTGCTAGGCTTAGAATTAGCATAATTACCACCAGAAGTTTTGCTATCCTTGAATCAAATGACAGATGTCTTCTTTCATTACTTATTCCTAAATCCTATGGTTTAAATCCCAAAGCACACACCCTTCAGTGTCTGATGGAGAACAGTGGCTTAGATTATCTGAGAAGTTTCTTTTTATCGATCGATGTTTTATGGGGCTAGAGAAATGGCTGAGCGGTTAAGAGTCCTTAATGCTCTCACAGGAGACCAGGGTTACAGTCCCAGCATACACATCTGGTGGCTCACAACCATCGGTAATGCCAGTTCCAGAGGCTCCGAAGCCCTTGTCGCCTCTTTGGGCACCTTCAAGCGTGTGGTGCACATAAGCTCATACAGGCACATATATAGAAACAATTTTTAAATAAACAAATCTTTTAAAATACATTACTTTTTTACTTTCAGAATCTGTACGTGCCCCATGTGTGTGGAGGTCAGAGGACAATTTGTGAGTGCCACTTCTTGTCTTCCATCATGTGGGTCCTAGAGATTGAACGGAGGTCATCAGGCTTGGCAAATAAGCGCCTTTTCCCACTGAGCCATCTCGCTGGCCTTTTATCACTTTACTGTAACACTTTACACGCCTTTTCTAACCATCCACAGTTCTTGTATCACGTTTCTCCCTACATTGGC
The DNA here is from genome assembly GCF_950005125.1 of Chionomys nivalis. NCBI lineage: Eukaryota > Metazoa > Chordata > Mammalia > Rodentia > Cricetidae > Chionomys > Chionomys nivalis. The sequence continues at coordinate 22,970,742 of NC_080090.1, read as the reverse complement.
TCTGCTAATGGCCTAGCCCAGCCTCACTTACCTTTTTCCTCAGGGTCAGATGCCTGGTTGGTTGCTGGGGGTGTTTTTGTGTTCAGCTGGAAGAGAAGAATCACAGTGTGAGATATGCGTGGAGGGATGAAGGTACCACTGTCCCAGATCTCTTATGCACATTCAAGTTTTCCATGACCCGGCAGATTTCCCACATCTCGAAGAAGGAGGTCTTAAGATCATATGAAAAAAATCATCAACATTCATTCAATAAGCCCAGCATGATAGAGAGTGCTCGTAATCCCAACATTCGCAAGACTGAGGCAGGAGGACTACCATGAATTCCAGACCAACTCAGGCCACGTAGCAAGCTACTTAATAAAAACCTTTTTCAAAAAGAATTAAATCAATGGATATTTATTGATGTCAGAGATTGTAGAGGACAAACCAGACAAAGTAACCCGCCTTCACAGAGCTCATTCGAGGGATATTGAGACAAACAAGGTGACCGTGGTGTAAGATGGTAAAAAAGTAGCCAGGCGGTGGTGGCCCACACCTTTAATCCCAGCACTGGGGAGGCAGAGATGAGATCTCTGATTTTGAAGCCAGCCTGGTCTACAAAGTGAGTTTCAGTTCAGCCTCCAAAGCTACAGAGAAACCCTATCTCAGGGGCCGGGCGGTGGTGGCGCACACCTTTAATCCCAGCACTCGGGAGGCAGAGGCAGGCGGATCTCTGTGAGTTCGAGACCAGCCTGGTCTACAAGAGCTAGTTCCAGAACAGGCTCCAAAACCACAAAGAAACCCTGTCTCGAAAAAACCAAAAAAAAAAAAAAAAAAAAAAAAAGATGGTTAAAAAGTACCAGAGAAGAGGGCAAGGTAGGGAAGTGATGACTGCTAGCTAAGGACAGAGGTACAGGCCTTTACACAATCATCAAGATAAATCTATCTGGTCAACTGTGGAGCCATCATCATATTATGATGATGATGATGTACTGGGGATTGAATCCAGGGCCTCATGCAAGCTAGACCAGTGCTTTAACACTGAACTATATCACCAACCCTGGAAAAGTCTCTCTGAAAGGTGGCACTTGAGCAAGCTGTAGGAGATGAGTTGGTAAAGATTGCAGAGATCCGTGGCAAGACCCTGGGGTCTTCGCCTCTTTGAAGACCATCAGGATCCAGGCATAGCTGAAGTGGAGAAAGGAAAGAAAGACGGACGGACAGAGACCTAGTTACGGGTGGGAACAGATTATGTAGGGCTTTGGGGGAGACCTAGTAAGGAATTTCTTGGACTAGAAGTAAAAACCATTCGCAGAACTCTGATTTGCACAAAAGGCAAATGAAAGAGGAAGCAGAAAGCCTGTGGGGAGGGCGCGGGACTCCTGCAGTAAACCAAGCAAGAGAAGATGGTAGCTTGAATCAAGAACAGTGGCAGCGCAGGGAGCACGTGGTGAGGTTTTGAGTACTATTTTCAAACTATGACCAAGGTGACTTTAGTTGTATAGGTGGTTGTGGGATAGAGGGAGTTGATTCTCCTCCTGAGAATGAGAATTGGCCTGAAAAATGAAAAGAAGGATTTCTCATCTCCTGCTACAGAGACGACAGCTAATGGCGTGGGTTTTACGGACAGGATCAGGAGGGTTTTGTTTTTGTTTTTGTTTTTTTATTTGTTTTTGTTTTTAAAACAAGTTTGGGATATCTTTTAATTATCCAAGAGGAGACTTTTCTTGTCATTTGCTTGTTTGTTTGACATGGGGTCACTATGCAGACAGGGTAGGCCTTGAACTAATCCTCCTGCCTCCAGCCCTTCACCTCCCAAGTTTGGGATGACAAGTGTGTGCCGCAGTGCCTGACTCTGGCATGTTTCTGTTGTTGTTTTGATAGTGAGGGTTTAAGGAAGGATATAGCCCATCCTGGCTCAGGAGGCGTGGCAGAAGGTGTGTGAGGAGGCTGATCACGTGGCAGCCTCTCTATCAGGTGTTTCAGGGATGAGTCTGTCTGACAGAGATTAAACTACCTAAGAGAAAGACCTTGGGGGAAATTGGGAGGGTCTGGCACCTTTGTAAGCAGGACAGTGGGCGTTTAGACTAGGATCACAGTGATGGAGAGAGAGTATCAGGCGTCAAAAACGTTTTGTGGTAACAAGTTAGATTGGCAGGTGTAATTTTGAGCACAAAGAACTCTGTGAAAAAGCTTTCTCTTTAAAGACAGCAGAACAGGGCAATAGTTTGGGCTGGATATGAGGTTGTAGAAAGGAGCCTGTTACAGTAGGAGATCTGAATGCTGATGGGAATAATTTAGTAGAGAAGGAAAAATTGATGATGGAAGACAGAAAGGATAATTACTAGAGAGGTATCTAAATGAGCAATAAAGAAAAGGATTCAGCACCTAAGTGGAAAGGTTGGCTGTAGACAGGGTCCTAACACAGCATTAACAGATAGGAACGAAAGCATGCAACGGATGCAGATGTACAGATGATCTCTATCGAGTGTTCCCATCTTCTCAGTGAAACAAGGACAGTTGTCATCTGAGAGTTAAGGGCAAGGTGTAGAATATTATTTTAACTAGGCAAAGACTCGGTACATTTGTTTATGTTGCATTTGTTTAACTAGGCAAATATGTGTTACATTTGTTTATGCTGCATTTGTTTAATTACGTAAAGATGTGTTACATTTGTTTTACCTTGCCCTGGCCTAAGGCACCTGATTGGGCTAATAAAAAGCTGACTGTCCAATAGCTAGGTAGTAGAGGAATAGGTGGGGCTAGGAGGCAGAGAACAGAGCAGGAGGGAGGAAGAGAGGGAGCTACCTAGACAGGATTTCTCTGCGTATCAGCCCTGGCTGTCCTGAAACTCACTGTGTAGACCAGGATGGCCTCAGACTCACAGAGATCTGGGATTAAAGGCATGTGCCGCCACTGCCCAGCACCTCACTGGAATTTTATGTTAATATTTTTTTTTTTTAGCTTTAAGTTACTTTCTCATTTTTGTTTGCTTATTTAGAAGCAGAGTTGGAGTTAATTTAAAAAGTTGTAAGATGGCTCAAGAGGTAAAAGCACTTGACCAGCAAGCCTGCCTGACAAACCGAGGTCTAGTCTTGGAAACTCTGTCTCAAAAAAACCCAAACCAAAACAAAACAGTGAGTTATGGAGTGGGAGGATAGCTCAGTTACTAAAGTGTTAGCTTGTATGCAGGAAGACTTGAGTTCAATACAAAGAAGCAGTGTAGGGGGCTGGAGAGATGGCTCAGTGGTTAAGAGCACTGTCTGTTCTTCCAGAGGTCCTGAGTTCAATTTCCAGCAACTACATGGTGACTCCAAACCATCTGTAATGAGATCTGGCGCCCTCCTCTGGCATGTGGGTATACATGGAGGCAGAAAGTTGTATACATAATAAATAAATAAAAATCTTTAAAATTAAAAAAAAAAAAAAAGCAGTGTAAAAACCCAGGCATGGTGGCGCAGCCATCCCAAATACTGAAGGGGCAGAGACAGGTGGACCTCTGGGCTTGCTGAGAAGTGTCAAGTGTCAAGTCAACAAGAGACCCTGTCTCTCCACCCATCCCAAAATAGGTGGATGGTGTTCAAGGAATGACACCCTTCCTGAGGGATCCCTCTGCCTTCTGTATGCACGCATGCCATGTGCACATGCACACCCCCAGCGTGTAACCCACACACATGCTCACACAAATGGTGATACACTGTATTTAGCATAGGAAAGTGTCTTTAAAAGTAGGTCATAGCCAGGTATGGAGATGCACACCTTTAATCCCAACACCCAGGAGGCAGAGGCAGGCAGGTCTCTATGAATTTGAGGCCATTCTGGTGTACAAAATCAGTTCCAAGCCAACCAGTGAAACACTGTCCAAAAAAAAAAAAAAAAAAAAAAGGTCATAAACTGGTACTGTCTGAGCAAGGATTTATCTCAGTAGTAGAGTATGTACTTAGCATGTTAGAGGCCCTGGTTTCTATTCTGAGAACCAAATAAACAACAATAAACTGATTTGGTGAATTGAATAAGAATCGCCCCCATACACTCCTATATTTGAATGCTTAGGGAGTGGCATTAGGAGGTGTGGCCTAGTTGGAGGAAATGTGTTACTGGAGGTGGGTTTGGGGTTTCAAATGCTGGAGCCAGGTCCAGTGTCACTCTCTTTGCCTTCAGATCTGGATGTAGAACTCTCAGCTCCTCCAGCACCATGTCTGCCTGGGTGCTGGTATGCTTCCCTCCATGACAATAATGGACTAACCCTCTGGACTGTAAGCCAGCTCCAACTAAATGCTTTCCTTTACAAGAGTTGCTGTGGTCATGATGTCTCTTCACAGCAATAGAAACCCTAACGAAGACACTGATAGAGTCTAATATTTTTTAAAGATAGTATTTGCTTACCTATTATATCTTTACTTTTTAATCAGAGGATGGGTCTGGAGAGATAGTTTAGTCCAGGAAGTGCTTGCTGTGTATGCTTGAGAACTTGAGTCCAATCCCGAAAAACCACATAAAAAAACAAAAGGCATAAGGAGAGACAGAAACAGGTGGATCTCTGGGGCTTTCACCTACCAGTGAGTTTCAACTCAGGGAGAGACCCTGACTCAAAAAACAAAGTAGACAGAGCCTAAGAAATAATAGTCAAAGTTAGCCTGGAGCCTCAATATATAGGTATACTTATATGCTTTGGAACACACATACATACACATAGTGTCTAAAAAAATAAGAATTTAAAATCTGAGGCTGCATATGCAGACACAAATGTATAATACCAACATCTGGGAGGCCAATGAATAAGGATTACAAATTCCAAGCCAGCCTGAGCTACAGTAGTGGGGGTGGGGTGGGATTTAAAAACACACCAAACCAGGCATGGTGGTACACACACTTAGTACCAGCACTTAGAAGGTAGAGGCAGGCGGATCCCTGTGAGTTCGAGACCAGTCTGGTCTACAAAATGAGTTCCAAAATAGCCAGGTCTGTTACACAGAGAAACCCTGTCAAAAAAAGGGGGGGGGCTAGAAAGAGAACTCAGCGGTTAAGAGCACTGGCTGCTCTTCCAGATGTCCTCCGTTCAATTTCCAGCACCCACATGGTGGCTCACAGCCATCTAGGGCATCTGCAGGCATGTGTGCAGACAGAGCACTCATAAAAAATACATATATAAATAAAAGTTTAAAAAAGAAGAAGAAAAGACACCAGTCAAGATACTGAAACCCCAGGAAAGTCCTTTTAGTCTCTTGTAGATCAGAAGAGCTTCATGGGAGGAAGGATTATTTTTTGAATCTCTAGGATGACTGATCCAGTCATTCTTCTTTTTCTCTTTTTGGGTTAATTAATTTTTACTTTATTTTTGCACATGATCAAAATAATGGTCTAATCGGTCATACCTTACACTGTGCCATACTGCCGTCACAAGAGGTTTGCTCACGCTGTAAATGTATAGCATAGATCATATGTGGGATTTGCTGGCCAATTGTCAAGACATGAGAGTCATGGAGCAAGGGGCAAGTTCTATAGTCGCATGTTCTCTAACTTCAAAATCTCTGTTATCCTGGCTTTAACCATTATCCCTCTGACTCCAAGCTTATTGCCTTAACCCATCAAAACTTCCTCTTCCTCCCAACTCCTCCCTTTTGAAAATAAAAAATTGGAGCCCCATGCTAAATATCTCCCCTAAGGGGATTTTGTGATGATTTTAATGAGAAATGTTCCCTAAAGTGTTGAATACTTTATATGTATTGTCCCTGCACATGTTGGCTAGCTTTATGTCAACTTGATACAAGGTAGAGTCCCTTTTTTTTTTCTGAGACAGGGTTTCCCTGTGTAGCCCTGGCTCTTCTTGAACTCACTCTGTGGACGAGGCTGGCCTTGAACTCAGAGATCTGCCTGCCTCTGCCCTTGAGTGCTGAGATTAAAGGCGTGTGCCACCAACTTCCGGCAAGGTAGAATTCTTTTAGAAGAGGGAACCTCAATTGAGAAGATGTCCCCACCAGATCATCTGGGCAAGTCTGTGGTACATTTTCTTCATGTGAGGGGACCCAGCTCACTGTGGGCAATACTATCCCTGGGCTTGGTGGTCCTGTGAACTGTAAGAAAACAAGCTGACCAAGTCATGAGGAGCAAGTCAGTAAGCAGAACTCCTCCATGGCCTCTGCATCAGCTCCTGCTTCCAGTTTTCTGCACTGACTTCTCTGGCTGATGGACTACAAGCTGCCACATGAAATAAACCCTTGCCCCCGGAAGTTACTTTTGGTCATGCTGCTTGTGGCAGTTTGAAAGAAAATGGCCCCCAAAGGGAGTGGCACTATTAGGAGGTGTGGCATTGTTGGAATGGGTGTAACCTTGTTGGAGGAAGTGTGTCACTGTGGAAATGGGCTTTGAGGTCTCATATATGCTCAAGCCACATACAATGAGAGAGTTCACTTCCTGTTACCTCTGAATCAAAATGTAAAATTCTCCAGCACCATGTCTGCCTGCATGCTGCCATACTCCCAGCCACCATGCTCCCTGCCATGATGATAATGGACTGAACCTCTGAAACTGTAAGGGAGCCCCCTCAATTTAATGTTTTCCTTTATAAGAGTTGCCATAGTCATGGTGTCTCTTCACAGCAATAGAAATCCTAACTAAGACAGTGCTTTATCACACACCAGTAGAAACCCTAACTACAACAGTGTATTTGTTACTTTTTTATTGCTGCAATAAGACACTGTGACTAAGGAGAGTTAACAACAGAAAGCATTTAATAGGGCTTATGGTTCCAGAGTGTTGAAGTCCATGATGGCAGGCTAAGGGCTCACATCTCACTCAAACCAAATCACAATCAGGAGGCAGAGACACTAGGAAACCTGAAAGCCATTCCCAGTGACAAACCTCTTCCAGGCTACACCTCCTAGTCCTTCCCAAACAGTTCCACCAACTCAGAACTAAGTATCAAACCTAAGAACCTCTCGGGGCCATTCTCATTCAAACCATACAGTTACAGATGGTGACGCTGGTGAGACTCAAGAAGGGCAGGCTTGTTGAGGTTAGCGTGTCACTGGAGGCAGGCTGATTGTGAGAGTTTGAAGACTTAACACCATTTTCTAGTTTATTCTCCCTACATTGTGCTCCTGATTTAAATCGTGAGCCCTCAGCCTCTGTTCTCAGCATTCAATCCCTAACGCCAACGGCCTCCGCTCCGCTCGGCTATCACAGACTCCAGCCCTCTGGAAACATAAACCCAAATAAACTCTTCTATAAGTTGTCTTGGTGGAGGCATTTTACCACAACACTAGAAAAGTAACTAACACAAGCTGTTTCCTTCTCGTGTCAGCTGATCTTGAGCCAAATTCTCTAAGCAAGAGATGTGTCAGGGCTGAACCACACAGGCTGCCACGTTCGTCCGCTGTGCCAGCGTTCCTCTTTCCTGAGCCTGTCCTGGCCTCAGAATAGAGCAGTGGCTGTGATCTGGCTCCCTAGGAGTTCCCAGCTCCATTTGGGTTATATTTATGAAAGGTCATAACCTAAGATCAAGAGTTTCCACTGAGGAGGCCAGAAAGGGGTACGGTAAGGTCCCCACTGCTCCCAGCGCCCCGTGAAATCTCCCTCACACTATTAGCTGAAAAGTGCTAGAGGGTTCGTCTTCCTGCTCCTCCTCTCTCCATTCTTTCTGGCCAGTTCTCAAAATAGCTGCTGTGGGCACTGCGTTTCTAGATTTAGCTGTTAGTGACTTGTTGGGGGTAGGGACAGTTGGACTAGCCTCTATATGGTACTGGGCTTGCTCACAGGTCCCTGTCCTCTCCTTCAGTGCTCTGGGCTGTTTTCTAGAAAGTCATCGGTTTTAGATGAATCAGGGTGGTCTGGTACATGTATGGAAGGCATCAGGCTCCATATTGCAAATTCATCCTGGGCTCTAGGAGAAAACCCCTTACAAACACTTCTCTCTTCAAAGGAGCAATGTCAACTCAAGGGCCGCAACAGATCTGCGCATCTCAGCCTCTTCTTAGCCCCTCCTTCTGGGCAGGTGTGGATCACAAACCTCTCAGTTTCTGCTGCTTTCTGGTCAGAAATAGCAATGGTAAATGATTTAGCAAAGTCTTTATTCTTCTTACAGGATCCAACAGGGAGAGCTGACAGAAATCAAGGACTTGGGAATGTTACCTTACCTTGTTAATTATTATCACATAGATAATATTACTAACCTTTTTGTTTGTTGGTTGGTTTTGTTTGTTAGTTTTTTTTTTTTCAAGACAGGGTTTCTTTGTGTAACAGTTCTGGCTTGCTCTGTGGATCTCCTGGAACTCACTTTGTAGACCATGCTAGCCTTGAACTCACAAAGATCCACCTGTCTCTTCCTCCCCAAGTGCTGGGATGAAAGACGTGCGCCATGCGACTAGAGTCCAGGCTCTTGAACATTATGTTATGTGACATCTAGTTTGACAACTAAAGTATGCATATGTGTGCACACATGCCTTCACCCACATGAACTTGAGGAAGAAGTTTAATATGAACAACTTGACCATTCAGATTATCCCATACAGCACAGCAATCCCCAGGTAGGAAGGAAGATCTCAGGAATCATGACCTAATTCTATACCCACAGTTAAGCAGCTGACTCCAAAGTCTAGCTTCTCAATGCACATCCAAAACACCTTCTTCACATCTGCTCCACAGGGAGTGCTGCAACCTGCCTCCTCCTTACGGTGCCATCTTCCGTGCCCTGTGAGGACTTCATCCCCGTCTAATGCATACCCACTCAGGTTCCTGCTCTGACCTGACCATCCAGCTTACTCCCCTCCCCCAGCCCCCTTGCCATGCTTGCTATGTGAGTCTCTTGACACACCAAACTGACCTCCAGGGACTAGTCACATTCTTCACTTACAGGGCCAGCTCCTGGCCCTTCAGAGTGAGTCTGAGACTTACATGTGCAAGATCACCCCACTCTTTTCCACAGCAAATGACTCCCTTGCTTACATTCAAAACCGTTATTCCAGTTCTAGCGAGCCCGGAGCTTGGCTCAATTCTGTGTCATTGCCCACACAGGAGCAATTGCTTCGCACTCCTCAGTACCAGACACTAATTGGCAACTGTGAAGCCCATCAACTCCTGCCTTCCCTAGAGAGCCCTAGTTCCTTTCCTTGCCTACTTTCTTGTATTCCTCTCCGCCACTCTCTCCTTTGGGCCTGATGTATTCCAGCAATGTTCCATTCCATCATCTTGGCAGTAGGTGCCAATTCCCATGAGCATCCTTTTGTTTTCTCTGCAGCTCCAAGTTGTGGACTCTCCCCTCCCATGGGGGTGGGGCATAGAAGATGAAAGGCCTGCTGGGTTAGGGAACTGTTTTCTTTAGGCTTTAAGATGCAGATGGAGACCATCTTCTCTTTCTCTAGTATTTCTCTCCTCTAAGCTTTCTACCCTTTTTAGTTCTTCCAATTCCAGTAGAGGAAAACATATACTTTGCCCATCTCTACCTTCCCAGAACTTTTGTCAGCATCCAGATGATGTCCGGTCCCATCTGAGCTCCCAGCTCATCCCTCTCTCTCTCTCTTCTAGGAATCATGACAATCAGTTCCTTTTACTCTCAAACATAAACACGCCCTTTCTCTCTCTGCCTGTTCCCCCGCTTTGATGTGAATTCGTTTTCCGAGCACCATTAGAATGAAAAGAAGCAGGGTGGGCCTGGGACCAAGGTCTGAGGAACAATACTATTAAAAGGATAGGGAAGATCATTATGGTAAGAAGAGAAATAAACCAGACTCAGAAAGATGAATAGCAGGTTTCTTTCGCATGCAGACTCTAGACGGGAGGGAGTGTGTATGTCTTGGGCGATGAGCAAGATGAAAATAGAAAGGGGACCATGAAGGGGAGGAAGCGATCTTAAGGGAGAGGAGAGAATGATGGAATGCAAGTGACAAGGAGCAGAAGGGGAGACGCTGGGACAGGAAGGGGAGGAGGGATCTTCTTTCCAACAAACAGTAAGGGAACAATTGGACAGTCGTTTGAAAAAACAAAGAAGCCCACCTCAAACTATATTTGCACCTTCCAGAAATGACCTACAAACAGACACAGGACCTAAACTTTGAAGAAGCAAAGACAGGAAGACTGATGCAAGTTTAAGATCACCTTGGTCTACACAGCACTGCAGGGCTGCCAGCAACACAGAGAAATCCTTTCTCAAAGCTAAGTGTGGTGCCGCTCGCATTTAATCCCAGCACTCAGAAGGCAGAGGCAGGTGGATCTCTCCAAGTTTGAGGTCAGCCTGGTCCACAGAGTGAGTTCCAGGACAGCCAGGGCTGTTCCATAGAGAAACCCTGTCTTGAAAAAACAAACAGGAAGAAAAGAAAGAAAGAAATCCTGCCTCAACAAGACAGCAGTAGCTACAATTAAGTGTAAATTTTAGAATAAAGCATAGGGAGAAAGTTTTTGCAACTTTAGGATACAAAAAAAAATTCTTAGATATAACAAAAGCAAAACACATAGAAAAACATTATAAACTGAATTTTTCCTACGAAAGGAAAGGGGCAAGCTACAGGCAAAAGAAAATATTTACAAATCCCATATCTGATTAAGAATTTGTATTCAGAGACTTTTTCATTGTTTGGTTTGGAGTTTGTTGCTTTTTTGAAACATGGTCTTACACTGTGTAGCTGAAGCTGACCTAGAATTCACTAGGTGGCCCTGGCTTATATCAAACTCATGGCAATCCTCCTTAACCTTTTAAGTGCTGGGACTGCAGGCATGATTCACCATAGAGTAGGCTTTAAAACAAATTTTTAAGAATTTCTTATTAGAACTAGAGAGATGACTCAGTAGTTAGGAATACTGGCTGCTATAACAGAGGACCAAGTTTCATTCCCAGAACCTACATGCTGGCTCACAACCACCTGCAACTCCACTTCTGGGGGGTATAGTGCCTTTTTTTTGGCTTTCTTGGGCACCAGGCAAGCTCATGGTTCACTTGCATACACACAAGCAAACCCCCCCCCCTTTTTTTTTTTGGTTTTTCAAGACAGGGTTTCTCTGTGGCTTTGGAGCCTGTCCTGGAACTAGCTCTTGTAGACCAGGCTGGTCTCGAACTCACAGAGATTCACCTGCCTCTGCCTCCCAAGTGCTGGGATTAAAGGCAAAACACTTATATACACATAAAAATAAATCTTAAAGGGGGCAGGGGAGGCTGGAGAGATTGCTCAGTGGTTAAGAGTCTTGCTGCAGACAGGTGCCTCGGAGCACACTTTTAATCTCAGCCTTCAGAAGGCAGAGTTATGTTCTCAGAGGCTGCTTGTTCATTCCTGGCTGCCCAGAACCGAAATAATCACACAGAAACTATATTATTTGCAATACTGTTTGGCCAATAGCTTAAGTGTATTTCTAGCTAGCTCTTATATCCTAAACTAACCCATCTCCATTGATCTGTGCATCACCACAAGGTCATGGCCTACCAGCAAAGTTCCTAACTAGAGGCTCACCCCTTTCTCCTAGTGGGGGCTACATGGCTTCTCTCTAACTCCACCTACTCTCTTTATATATCTCTTTCAGTCTGGCTTTACTCTGTTAAGCCACTGGCCAAAAGCATCTTATTTATTAAACAATGGCAATAAAACACATTCACAGCATACATCACTTCCCACATCAGAGTTAGGCATATCTCTGAGAGTTCAAGGCCAGCCTGGTCTACATAGTAAGTTCCAGGACAGCCAAAGCTACATAATAGAGAGACCCTTGATTAAGAAAAAGAAAAGAAGAAAAAAAGGGCACTGATTGCCAATTCCTGGGACATCCAACCCTCACCCCAAAGAAAAAAATTAAAACCCAAGAACAAAAACAAACAAACAAAAAACCCAAAAGACAATGTGTTCAAGCATGGTATAGCATGCCTATAATCTCAGCACTGGGGAGGCTGAGTCAAGAAGATCATGAGTTCAAAGCCAATATGAGCTATATAATGAAACCGCGTCTTTGAAAAAAGAAATAAAACACAAAAAGAAAAAAAGAAAACTAAATCCAAAAATAATTATATGAGCCAGCATTGTCTTGCTTAGCTGCTCCTTCCCAGCTGCCATTATTGAGGAGTAGGTACCCCATAGCTCAGTGCTTTACAGAACTAACTCACCCTGACCCCTTCCCTTGTTTCTTTTCTTCCTTTGTCGCTTTCCCTTTTAGTGGTGTTACCACAGCAACCATTATCACTAGAAGGGGAAGACAGGGTCACCCCCCACACACATACACACACACCCCTTTTCCAAGCAGCATGTTAAAACCAGTTTGGGGAAGGGTAAACTCTTCAGTTTTCTCTGTTCTCTTCACACTCTGGGGCTCTTTAAGCGGGATCGCGGCCGGTGGGGTTAGCAATCCTCAGAAGCGAGCACCAGTCCATTGTACCCGGGCCAACTGCACCCTGTATTTGCATGACATGACTTGGGTGCTGTGCAGATGGAAATACAATCACGTAACTTCGACGAGCAGCCACGGATACCCACAGTTCTGTCTCTGTAGACCAGGGCAGAGAAACCCAAAAAGAACTTAAAGCCGGAAAAAAAATTCTAAATAACAAGCTTGAAAAGAGCCCCGCCTTTTGTTTTTGTATTGTCGTGAACCAGAGACTTCACCAACTCCGTTTTCAGGAAGTAAAGGGGAGCACAAATCAGTGGATGTTTTAAAGGGGGCACGAGTTAGTGGATCTTTTTCCAGGCGGTGGTAAGAGACTTTGTTCCTCCCCGCCCACGGGGGTGTGTCTATGAGTGCTGAAAGTGTCCTCCACCAGAGTTAAAGGAAAGTCACGGTTACAGGCCCGGACAGAAGCCGCCGGGATCCCGTGCCCCGGCGCGACCCCGGACTGCTGTTTTTGGAGTACTGTTGGAAGTGTTTCAACCCTTCCAGCGCAGCAACCAGCTGCAGTCCTCCGACTGCTTTAGAAAGATTTGCTCAAGGTCACCCTCAAGATAATAACAGAAAAAGAACTGGGAACCTGTACTCTAGTTTCTACAGATGCATATTCCTCTCCTCATACAGAAAATATAGGCCAGGCGCCTGGTATCTCAGGCGCCTTTTACCCTAAACAGCCCCAGACCCCTTGTTTGTCCCTCTCCCTTTAGCCACCCCACCCTGTTTTCTGGAATAGTTCCCTGGTTTGTACCTCTCCCCTCAGCCACCCCACTGTTTCCTGGAATAGCAGTACCCCCCACTAGAGTAGGGGCAGAATCCCCTGCCTATGCCAAATCATGGTATGCAGTGAATCAACAGCCCCTGCCCATTCCTCCCAGCCCGGGCTGCCACGGTTTAATAAGTGGTTATTTGTGGCACTCTGCACACAGCTTGGCGCTGTGCCTTTACCCCATACTGAGGACTAGGGTTTGGGGGAGAGAGAGAGAGAGAGAGAGAGTAATGCCAAAGCTTCATTTATTACTATAATCTTCAATGTGCATCCCACCCATGGCCTTAACGTTCTAAAATAACCGTATTAATCCCCCCCACAGCCTACAAAGCAAACACTCAGCTGGAGGGCTTTGTGTGGGAGGGAGGCAGCACTGAGCACAATAGAAGGGTAAATGGCACCGCTTCCCCTGGGTGGAGGTTGGGAACTAGGTGAGAAAGCCTTCAGGGCTCACCCAGTGGGAAGCAGAAATCAAGCTGCTGAGTTGATGCTCACCCCTGTGGTCCTCACCCCTGTAAGCTTAGTAGTCAGGAGGCTGAGCCAGGAGCATCTCTGAGTTTGAGGCTAGTCTGAGCCAATAAGCCTGGGCCAGCCTGGGCTAGCAATGCTGGAAGGAAGGGAAGAAGGAAGTGAGGAAGGGAGGGAACAAGGCTTGGGCAAGCCTGATCAGTGAGAAGATGGATCACAAGGTCTAAATCCATTGTCTGACTTTTTTGTTGCTGTTTTAGATTTTGGTGTTGTTTCTGTATCTTGAGCCAGGGTCTCATGTAGCTTAGGCTGATTTTGAACTTTGTATGTACTGAACTGCTGATCTTGCTATCTATTGCCTCCTAAGTACTAGGATTATAGGTACACACCACCACACCTAACCGCAGAGTCTAGGCTTCTACGCATTTATTTAAAAGGAACTTTGAAGGAGTGCAGATTTTGTGCAAAAAAAGGGGGGGGGAACATTTGATGTTTTGTTTACTCTTTCTCATTTTCATATTCTTTCCTCTCTGTATCCATAAATTCTCACGTAACACAGCCAGGCCTCAAACTCACTACCTGGAGAGGATCTTTTCCAACTTCTGATCCCCCTGCCTCTAACTTGGGAGCGCTAGGATTACAGGATCCTATTTTATGCAGTACTGGAGAGAAAACGGAGGGTTTAGTCCATGTTAGGCAAGCAATCCACCACCCGAGCCACAGCCTTAGTCTTTGTTGGTTTATTCATTTATGTTCTGATGGAGGATCTCCCCTCAGACCTGAGACCAGTGCTGAGCTGGCTACATAGCCCAGGGGGCTCAAACTAACCATCCTCCTGCTGGGAAAAGAAAGCCTCACCACAGAGTGGCACTGCTAAGGAGGGATCAGGAGGTGTGGCCTTGCTGGAGGAAGGGTGTCACTGGGGGTGGGCTGTGAGGTTTCAAAAAGCTTACACTAGGTCCAGCATGGCGCTCTCTCTTTCTCTCCCCCCCTCGTGTGTGTGTGTGTGTGTGTGTCTGTCTGTCTGTCTCTCTCTCTCTCTCTTTGTTTATGAATCATGATTTAGCTCTCAGTTATTGCTCTATCACCTACCTGTGTGTCACCATGCTCTCTGCCGTGAGGATAATGAACTAAACCTCTGAAACTGTAAGTCAGACCCCAATTAAATGTTTTCACTTAGAAAAGTTGCCTCGGCTAGAGTATCATTACAGCAACAGTGACTAAGACATTTAGTTTTCTACCAAAATACCCTATTGATAAATACAGAGGTCTTGTGGGTCCAAAACGTCTTTCTATCTTCTTTTTCAGCCTTTATTAAATCACACTGTTTCTGTTGCTTATAGAAAATATCTATAGCCGGGCGGTGGTGGCGCACGCCTTTAATCCCAGCACTCGGGAGGCAGAGGCAGGTGGATCTCTGGGAGTTCGAGGCCAGCCTGGTCTATAAGAGCTAGTTCCAGGACAGGCTCCAAAGCTACAGAGAAACCCTGTCTCGAAAAACCAAAAAAAAAAAAAAAGAAAAAAAGAAAATATCTATAATTGGGAGGCAGAGGCAGGTGGATCTCTGTGAGTTCGAAACCAGCCTGGTCTACAAGAGCTAGTTCCAGGACAGGCTCCAAAACCACAGAGAAACCCTGTCTCGAAAAACCAAAAAAAAAAAAAAAAAAAAAAAAAAAGAAAAGAAAGAAAGGAAAATATCTATAATATATTCATTAGAAATTAAGCCCGGTGGTGGTGATGTACACCTCTGGTCCCAGCACTGGGGAGGCAGAAGCAGGAAGATCTCTGTAAGTTCAAGGCTAGCCTGGTCTACAGATCAAGTTCCAGGACAGCTGGAGCTGTTACATGGAAAAACCCTGTCTCAGAAGAAGAAGTTACAGATAGGGCCTGGTAATGTAGTTCAGTTGGTAGAGGGCTTGCCTAGCAAGTAAAAAGCCCTGGGTTTTATCCCCAGGGCTGTATAAAATCTGACTTAGTGGTATACCCTCATAATCTCAGTACTAGGGAAGTGGAAGCTGGAGGATCAGAAGTTCAAGGTCATCCTTCGTCACACAGGGAGTTTGAGGCCAGCCTGGGCTACATAGACCTTTTCTCAGGGAGAGAGAGAGAGAGAGAGAGAGAGAGAGAGAGAGAGAGAGAGAGAGAACTACAGGTGGGCAGGGTGACACATACCTGCAGTCTCAATACTTGGGAGTCAGAGAGGTTAGAAAGTTCCAGACCAGCCTGAGTTACATAGTGGGATCCTGTGTCAGATACCAAGGGAGGTGAGGGAGCAAAAGTAGAATTTCAAGATTGAGGCAAGTATGGGCAATCTAATATGAGCCTGTCTCAAATAACATACAAAAGGAGCTGGGTATGATGATGGATGCTTGTAATCTCACCATTTGGGAGGTAGAGGCCATTATGTGAGGAGGTTAAGGTAGAAGTATATGTCTCCATAAGTAAATTAATTAAAAATGAAAATTTAAAGGGAAAAGATAGCTTAGTGATAAAGTAGTTGCTCTGAGCTCAATCTCCAGTGCCATACTTTTTTTGTTTTGTTTTGTTTTTCGAGACAGGGTTTCTCTGTAGCTTTGGAGACTATCCTGGAACTAGCTCTTGTAGACCAAGCTGGCCTCCAACTCACAGAGATACTCCTGCCTCTGCCTCCCTAGTGCTGGGATTAAAGGCATGTGCCACCACCTCCCGGTTCAGTGCTGTACTTTTTAAAACTCTGCATGTGAATCAGATTCTTCCAGATTCAGCAAAGTAACCAGTTAAAAGAGTCCTGAAGAAAATTCATTTGGAGCCGGGCAGTGGTGGCACACGCCTTTAATCCCAGCACTCGGGAGGCAGAGGCAGGGGGATCTCTGGGAGTTTGAGGCCAGCCTGGTTTACAAGAGCTAGTTCCAGGACAGGAATCAAAAAGCTACGGAGAAATCCTGTCTCAAAAATTCCAAAAAAAAAAAAAAAAATTCATTTGGAAAGAGGCAGCAGCAGTAATGTGCCCTAGACTTTTAGTACTGCACAAACTCAATGAGATTTGGGCTCAGGTTCTTCACCTGTAAAATAAGAGATTGGGCCAGATGATTTTTAGAGCTCTTCAGCAAATCTAAAACTCTGGCACTATACGGTCTAGATATTTCATATTGGGGTTATCCTGTAGAAGATATACCCAACTTTCTACTTTGAAGAATTTTTGCGAAACAAAGTTTCATTTTTCTATGATGAACCAGACTTACGAAAAACGATTTAGAAACTTAGAAGAGTAGAACATAAAAAAAAAGTAAGCATCCACAGAATCAACAGTTTGAAAAGAGAGCTGTTGGTTTATTTTCTTCCCCTTAGCCAGGATTACAGTCTGTATACGTCCATTATTAGGACCCCCCACAGACGGACAAGAGAGATGCATCAGACACACCCACCACACCCCTATGGCAGATGGGCAGGAGAGATGCATCAGACACACCCACCACACCCCCTATGGTCACATGCCCCACAGAAACTTGACATTCTGTGAGATGGTGGCTGCCATTTGGGAGAATGAGTCATCTTTAGACACCTGCCCACCCCCCATCACAAGATGAGAAAACCATCAACTCCTTACCACCAGAAATTCTTATTCAAGCCGCTAAAGCCAGTAACCTAAATGGGTGAGCAAAAAAAGGACAAACAAAGTTGTGAACCAAATTCTGGTTTCCCTGTTTTGAAATATAGATTTCCAGAGATTAAAAAAAAATGCTAATAATAAGTAACCGGTCCTATGCTGTTTGTTCAACTTAACCGTAGTAATAATAAACCATCAATAAGAGAGAGAGAGAAAGAAACATGGATGACAGGCTCCCTAACAACTGGCTCACAGAAGATGCTCTAATTGAATGTCCTTTGTGAGGAAGATTGCAGGTGAAGACGGATGTGCACGGCCGGGGGTGGGGTGAGGGTGGGGCAATCCCTAAAGAGCAATATCTGTTTCCGTTAGGTAAGAACACAAGTTCTCTCCTAATGATCTAGAGGATCTGTCCCTTGTTCGGTCCCCTGCCAGCTAAAACTCAGGAGAGGAACTGTGGAGGATTGTCACCAGAAGCCGTGGCTCCCATTTCAGGAGAGTGACTGCTGGACCAGACCAGAGGATTCTACCAGTTAAGTTTCTCACAGATGAGAAAATGCAACATGCAAAACCCTGCAGTTCTGCTCCATGCAGCCAGTTATGCTGCATAAAAAGGGATTAGAGGAAAGAGCCCCTGGGGACTGATGGATTTCCTATAGCCAAGCTTCACAGGAACCAGGGGAAAGTTATTAAACGACAGGAGACAGACTATGATTCACAGCAATCAAGTCCTGCCTCCAGCTGTGAACACAGACAAGCTGGCGATGGTCCCTGCAGCTCCTCAGCACAGGAGCGTGGAGACACAGGGAAACGCTCTGCTGCAGTACTGAGTGACAGCAAAGAGCCACCAAGGGAAAACAGAGCGAGCAGTCCTGCTCAGCAGCTCTACCAGGACCCTCACACTTTCAGTCACCCTGGTCAAGAGCCCCCACCCCACCACCGTCACCTCTAGTCATTCCTCAGTTGAAACATGAATCTCTTAAAGACAGCCCCAATTCCATTTTGTGCAGTGTCTCTGAAGCAAGGAAATAAGCAGGTGGGGGAGGTGAAACTTACATAAGATTCAGGGTACACGGCTTTCCTGGCCTGGGCACATCAACTTGAAGGAGGAGAAGTAAAGCCCTTTGGAGTCTCCCCAGAGCTCCAGAGCTCTGGGCAACACTTCCGCTTTTATCAGAGTTTTTTTTTTACAAGAGGAAGAAAACAGACTGGTTCTTAGACTGTGGGGAAACAGATATTCCCCCCCCTTGGGGCTCTGATTTCAAAACAGCTGGTCTCTGTGTACACCCAGGTGGCTGCCTCTGGATATTATAAATAATCATCCCTGAAGCAAGGCTCCTCTCTGCGGTAGGAGGCAACTTGGATGGCTAAATTGCTATCTGGAACCGTTTTTTCTCTGACAGCTTAGGAGGCTGGGCAGTCTTACATATAGAGTCCCCACCAAAGGATCCCACTCTTCTGCAGAGTCCCTAATTAAGGCTAGCCAAATTCAGCTGCAGTCTAAGAGTGGCCCCAAGGTATGACTTCCCTGACCACACGCCAGATTGTTCTCCTTACCATGCAACAGCACTGTTGCACCCCTAAAGATCCCTTTCAAAGCCCTCCAACGCCTGTCCTACCCAGGGGCCATGTGTCTCTCCTCATATGCACAAACTAACCACAGACCATGTCAGCAGAGCCTCAGATAAACTCCCAAGGGGGGTGGCTTGGATTCAAATGGTCAGATTTAGAAGCACGATGGTGGGAGGAGTGGTTTGAGCCCTAGACCTTGGTTGTGGGGGATGAGGGGGAGAAGAAAGCCCCTCTTCTCTTGGGAGAGCTAAAAAGCCAGAGAAAGTCACTCCTTTTATTTTTATTATTATTTTCTTTCGGCGAGATTGCCACGGTCACAATCACAACCAGCTGAGGTACGTGGAAGCTACTGTCTTTCCCCTGCAGCCCACCAGACTCGCTGGATTTCCCAGGATAAACTCCGTGGACATGGCAACCAAGACAACATAGCAGCTGGCACTAATTGACACCCTAGGTGATAACTTTTGGTAGGAGTCAGCAGAACTACTGAAAATATTCTTCTTTCCTATCTAAACCGGGGCCCAGGCTGCAGGGAATTCTCTCTGTCTCTCTGCCTCTCTCGCTCTCCCCTCCATATCTCTCTCTTCATCTCTTTCTCTCTTTCTCTCTGCCCTCCCCCATTTCTCTCTCCTCTCGCTGGAGATTGAATCCAGAACTTCACTCATACTAGAGGCCAGTGCTCTATCATCAGCGATCTTGGGAATTCTTATGCTGGTTTCTGCAGCTAACTTGAAACACACACACGCGCACACACACACACACACACACACACACACACACCACAATAGCTAATCCAGACTCCAGACTAAATGCCTATTCAGAGCCAGGTAGTGCTTAAAGTACTTTGCACATATAATTTAATCTTTTAGAACAACCAGAATTACCTTCGTTTTACAGAGAAAAAGTAGAAGCACAGACAAATTCTGTGATGCTCCTAAGGCCTCATACTGAGTAAGTAGCAGAACAACGACTAGTGGATTCCTGAGAAACAGATTGAACACAAGGACATGCTCACTAGGAAAGAGGGGGCACAGAAGGAAAGCATGAGATGCTACTGCTCATACCAACATCACCCGGGGACGACAGTCCTCGTTGTAATATGAGGATGTGCCCGGGATGCCACAAATCAAGTCAGACAATAGGACAGGTCTTCTCAAAGTCTTACCATGGACAGTGTTCTTTGAAATGAGTCAACCAATTAAAAGGACTGGGTTGGGTCTGGTTGAACATCAGAGAACCTGTCCGAAGACTTCGAGATGCAGCGCTGAAGATGGAGGTCTACTTCTGTAAGGGACCATCTCCCCAGGGATTGGACTTGCTTCTACCCCAGTGCTCATGGGAGGCAGGACAGGTACCCCAACGTTCCTCACTGCATGAGTGAAAAGTGCCAGGGATGGAGAACAACACAATGCTAGGGTAGGCTGGACAGAACCGAAGTGAGGACAGCAAGGAAAACCATGGTAACCTTGGAGCAATAAGATAGATGCGGAGGACTAGCACCCCAAGAGACAGCTTATCACCCTGAGAGCTCAGTTCCCGCCTACAGCTGACTCCAGTCACCCCCTCCCCAAAGCGTTATCGACAGTTGGTAGGCTAAAAGCACCCCCTTTCCAGTATCTTCAGGAAGACGGGAGATTGGGAGCTGTCCTAGAGGGGCAGTGGCATCCACCCAGAGAGTACCTCTCGCCTCCCGGGGACCTGGAGCCGCAGCCTCCTACCCGGTGCGGCACGGCTCACCTCGCTCATCCCGGCGGCCGGACGGGGCGTGGCAGGCGCAGGTGAGGCGAAGGGTCCTCCGGGGATGCGGAGACAGTGGCCGAGAGTTGCCGGGCTCCGGGGCAGGCGCCCTAGCGGGCTTGAAGGAGTAAGTGCACACCTCGAGACGCTGTTTCGTGCTGCCCTGGGCGCTCTGGCTGAAGCTCTGCTAAAGGGACCCCTTCTGACCAGGTCCTGTCAGCAGCTCCGCGCGCCTTGACCAGCCCCATCTTTTATAGTTGAGCTCCGGTCCCCGCCTCCAGCCCAACCAATAGAAACTCTGCCTACCATAGACTGACAGCTCCTAGAACCCAGTGGTGGCAGACTCAGAAATCTGCTGCATTTCCAAACTAGGGTAAGACAGAGAGAGCGGGAAGGAGGGGGAGACCGTCGGGGGATGAGAAGACAGAAAACGAAGTAGGAAAGCGGTGAAGGAGAGAAAAGTAGTAAGGAGTATCCGAAGGAACTGAACTCTGGTCCTCTGTGCAAGAACAGTAAAGGCTCTTGAGCTATCTCTCTAATCCCATATGTTGTATAAATATTTTAGGGGAATAAACAGGAAGGAAAAAAAAAAACACAGGTAAATGCATGAACCTTCTGGTAACTTTAGTTAATGTAGCTCTGTTTATCTATATAGTTTCATCCCTTTAAGGAAATTCTTTACATTTTTACGCCTGTGTTACTTGTTGGCATTGTACAATCTCTTACAACTTCAGTCAGCCAAACGCAGATGCTTTTAACTTTCACAGATATATTATTTGGTAGAATATAATACCTTCACAGCCGGCTAAAAACATAACTGCGCTTGTCTCAACCATTCCAGTAGTTTGGCCTCTTCTCAACAACTGAATTCCAGTAAGACTTCAAATAGTCTTTTTTTTTCTAGCTTGCCTCTGTGGTTACACATTTCCCCTGGAAAGAAGATCCACCTGAGATCCTCTGGTTCTGTTTCTATTAGGAATCTGGTTGCCTCGGTTACTAAAGTTCTAACTAGGCTAGCTCCTACTCCCTTTATGCAACCTCGGGAATCTTTCTAATGAACAATTAATTAGCTTTGAAAGGGTTGTCTTCAGTGAAACAGACCTCAATTCTTAAGCTGCTGTGACGAAATTCTAGTGAGAATTCAGCCTCCAGGTTAGGGATCAGCTACTTTTGCAGGTAGCAATCAAATTAATAAATGCTCTTGTCTTTGACGGACATAGGTACTGTTGGTGAACCATCTCCTATTATGTGTAAATACAGACACAAACAGTTGTCAACAAACAGGTTTGACTGATATAAATGTATTTGTAATCAATGAAGTTTGAATCTTATATAAATTTCATGAGCTAAGAAAGTTCTTTAAGTTTTAGTGGAAGAGCTGGGAAGATGGCTTAGCAGTTACGAACACTTGTTGCTCTTCCAGAGGACCCAAGTACAGTTCCTAGAACCACATCCAGTGGCTCACAAGTGTAACTCCAGCTCCAGAGAATCTGGAACCCTCTTCTGGCCTCCGCAACCACTTGCACATATGTAACAACATGGCATATACTCACAAATACATTAAATGAATTTTAGTGAAAGTTTTCTTTTTTTTTTTAAGGTAAACTCCCAAAGATGCTAACAATACCACGTGATGGGAATAAATGATCTAATTGTAGGATTGATTTTTTTTCTATTATTTAACTTTTTTTTTTTTTTGATTTTTCGAGACAGGGTTTCTCAGTAGTTTTTGGAGCCTGTCCTGGAACTAGCTCTTGTAGACCAGGCTGGCCTCAAACTCACAGAGATCTGCCTGCCTCTGCCTGAGTGCTGGGATTAAAGGTGTGTGCCACCATCGTCCAGCAGCACTAATTTAAAAAAAAAACTATTTATTTTTATTTTACCTGTATTTGTGTTTTGCATGCATGTATGCCTGTATGAGGGTGTCAGGTCCCCAAGAACTGGAGTTACAGATAGTTGGAAGCCACCACATGATTGCTTAAAATTGAACCCAGGTCCTCTAGAAGGGCAGTCATCACTGCTCTTAACCACTGATTCATCTTCCCAACCCTATTTTATTTCTTTTTATAAATTATTTTTACTTTGGCTTATTATATAAGTGTTTGTCTGTGCACCATATGTGTGACTGGAGCCCACTGAAGCCAGAAGAGAGTATTGGATCCTCTGGGACTGGAATTATAGACAGTTATAAGCCACTATGTGGGTGCTGGGAATTGAACCTGGGTCCTCTGGAACAGCATCCAATGCTCTTAATTGCTGAGCCATCTCTCCAGATTCTGATTTATTTTACTTTTAATTATGTGTATGTGTGTGTCTGAGGAGGGGACTCTATACATGTATGTGCAGGTGCTGATGGAGGCCAGGAGAGGGCACTGGCTTGTCGGGAGCTGGATTTACAAGTAGGTGTAAGCAACCCTGATGTGGCTACTGGGAACCAAACTCTGGTCCTCTGCAAGTGTCGTCCATGCTCTTAACTCCTGAGCCATCTCTCAGCTCCAGTAAAACCATTCGTACCTATATAGCAACCTATATTTGGCTCATAAATCAATCCCTGACTTAGATGATTCATAGGACAATATAAATATGCCTAAGTGTGGCTATAATCGTAGGTCATATAATGATAAATAGCAGTATGTCGAAGAAGAAACACGTTAGGACTAGCCGGCCTAGTTATTAGTTAGGTGTTACACGCCTTTAATCCCAGCACTCAGAGGCAGAGGCAGGCAGAGCTCTGTGAGTTCAAGGCCAGCCTGGTCTACAAGAGCTAGTTCCAGGACAGGCCCAAAGCTACACAGAGAAAGCCTGTCTTTAAAAAAAACAAAACAAAACAAAAAAAATCAGTTAGGACCAAAAAAGTCAAAAGTTTCCTAGGGAAGATAAGATTGAAATTGGGCCTTACAGGAGGGAAAGAATATAGACAAACGAAAGAAGGAAATTTGAGTAACAACAAGAAAAATATAATTAAGCTAGATATGGAAATATATATAAAGATATATGGAAGGGTTTTCGACTATCAGAAGAATTTTTTAACTTAGCTCCCATACAAATAGCATTGGTATGACTGACAAAATGGTTCATCAGCTAAAAGAGCTTGCTGCATAAGCCTGATGACATCAGTCTGCTCCCTGAAGCATATATAAAGGGGAAGGGGAGAACTGACCCCACAACACTGCCTTTGGACCGCCATATATATGTCATGGCATAAGTTCATGCCATCATACACACAATAATAAATAAATCAATAAACAATGTTTCTAGATTATTTTATTTTTACAGAGGAAACAGGATTGGTTTTATAAGAAAAGCACTAACAGGAAGAAGGCCAGAATAGGAAAACTGCAGTTGTACAAAGTATAAGAGCCCAGGTGACAGTTACAGGAGAAAGGACAGCGCCAAGAAACCGACAGCAGGCCAAGAATGGGTGCGCGCCTGCAGTTCCCGCATCAGAGAGAAGGTAGACATAAGGAACATGAGTTATAGGCCAATATGGGCTGGACATCCTTTCTCACAAAACAGAAATCCTCGTGCAATCCTCGTGCAGCGCGGTCTTTATAGTCTAAAAGGAAAGATGCAGGGGGCTGGAGAGATGGCTCTTCCAAAGGTCCTGAGTTCAATTCCCAGCAACCACATAGTGGCTCACAACCATCTGTAAAGGTGTCTAGTGCCCTTTTCTGGCCTGCAGGCATACACACAGACAGAATATTGTATACATAATAAATAAAATAAATAAATATTTAAAAAAGAAAAGAAAAAGGAAAGATGCAGGCACGCCACAGAAAGGTGGTGTTGGAAGTGCTAGGAAGGAAGTCTAGGGAAGTGAGGAGTCCCATAAAGTAATAAAAGTCATTGAAATTGCTGCCTTTGACCCCACTGTTTAGGAGGCACAGGCAGGCCTACAGAGTGAGACCCTGTCTCTAAAGAATGAGAGAGAGAGAGAGAGAGAGAGAGAGAGAGAGAGAGACTTAGCTTGAGAAAACAGCAGAGATGACTTTTAAGAATAGCAATTTTAGTTGTTAGGTGTTTGTTTTGTAGGGTCTAGCCCTGCTGCGGCTGTCTGGGAATTCAGACCAGGCAGGCCTAGAATTCATAGAAATCTACCTGCCTCTGCCTCCTGAGTTCTGGCAAGAATAGCAATCTTTTTGTTTGTTTTTATTGAGCTATATATTTTCCCCACTCCCCTCCCTTCCTCCCCACTCCCCTTTCTCTCCTATGATTCCCCACACTCCCAATTTACTCAGGAGATCTTGTCCTTTTCTACTTCCCATGTAGATTAGAGTCCTCTTTGTTGTCTAGGTTCTCTGGCATTGTGAATTGTAGCCTGGTTTTCTTTGCTTTATGTCTAAAAACCACTTATGAGTGAGCCGATATGGTATTTATATTTCTGGGTCTGGGTTACCTCACTCAAGAATAGCAATCTTAAAAAAAATAAATTACCAGTGTTATGGTGTACACCTTTAATCCCAACCTCCAGGAGGTAAAGCAGCAGAGCTCTATGAGTTCAAGGCCAACCTGGTCTACACCTTAAATTCGAGACCAACCAAGGACACATAGTGAGACCCAGTCTCAAAAACAAGCAAACAAACAAATAACACAATTCTGTGAAACTAGTTACAGATATTGGAGATCTTCACACGCTAAGATGAGGATAAATAAAGCATATAAAGCCACTTTGTAAACGGTTTTTTTAAGCTGTTAGATATGTTCGCTTCTTACTGGTGCCTTGGGAATAGTTGGATCTTTAGGGAAGAAGACAGAAGGTGGAAGGAATCAAGGCTGAGCCTGAGTAGAGAGTCTACATAGTTGATCTCAGAGTCTTGAGAGAAGAAGCACCTCTGAAGCTGGAAGAATATAGAGCTGTTGGAATAGAGGGGGCAGGGCTGGAGGCATGGCTCCGGCTCAGGAGCAGGGTTCTTCTCTGGTAATTTAACTCCCAGCACTGGGCGACAATGAAGAAAGAACAGTAGCACGAAGGTTAGAGAAGAAAAGGTCACAGAAGACAGTGTGGCTATCAGGGTTCAAAAATAGTAGAGATATTGATAGGGGAAAAATATAAGAGAAAGCCCTCTGAATTCAAGAGACTATTAGAGATCACTGGTGAATTGGAAAAAAAAAAAAAGATTAAAATCAGATTATAAGACTCAGATGAAAGGATCTCTTCCCGTTCAGAGTGTTTGTGCCAGTACCTGGGAGGTCAAACAGAATAGAGCAGGCCCAGACTGGAAAGTTGACTCAACGGACCTGAGGAAGGTCAGCCAATATCAAATGCAAACACACAGAAGATAGGAACAGCATGTAGCAACAGTTCAGAAGTCAAAAAGGAGTCTGGAATCAGTATGAGAGAATAATAGGCATCTGGCCAGAGAGTCGGAACAACAAAGGATAATCAGGTCTAACAGACAGCAGCTAAAAGGAAAATAGGAATGTTTCCAAACGACACGTTGGGACTTCGGTGTAACAAAGTGCCCCACACAGACAAGACATCCATTAAACGTTTATTGTAAGAATGAGTACATTCACTCAATATTTACTGAATGAGTGAATCACACAAATAATTTCGCATGGAGTGTAAGTTTAGAATGAGACGGTATTTTATTTTATATTACTTTATGTGTATCAGGGTTTTTCCTTCATCCGTGTATATGTACCATGGGTCTTGCCTAGTATACTCTGATGTCAGAAAGGGGACATTGGATCCTCTGGAACTGGAGCTGCAGGTGGCTGTAAACCAACAAGGAGGGCCTGGGAATGGAACCCAGGTCCTTTCCAAGGGTAACAAAGATAACCACTGAGCCATCTTTTCAGCCACTGGAATGAGACTTTAATTCATATCTTACTCAATTGTTTTAGCCAGAAAACATTTTATATGTGCCTGGAGTACTTAAGACTGTGTATGTCCCACCCAGGTATCATGGTTCATGCTTGTTTTTCTTTTTGTTTGTTTGATTGATTGATTTTTCTATAGAGGGTTTCTCTGTGTAACAGTCCTGACTGTCCTGGAACTCATTTTGTAGACTAGGCTAGCCTCAAACTCACAGAGATCCACCTGCCTCTGCCTCCCAAGTGCTAGCATTTAGGGGGCTGAGGCAAGAAGATTGCCATGAGTTTGAGGTCAGCCTGGGCTACAAAGGAAGACAATATCCCAAAAAAACCAAAAGCCACATCTCAAAGCCTCTGTGAATTGAAAAGTAAAAGATGCAGACTTTAGTCTGGCTCACTGGTTCATAAAGGTTTGTTATCATGGTACTCAGGAAGCTATGATAAATCTCAAAAGGAAAAGAAAAGGGGGCTAGAGAGATGGCTCAGTAGTTGAGAGCACTTCTGCTCTTCCAAAAGACCTGGGTTTGATTCCCAGCACCCACATGGCAGTTCACAACCGTCTATACAATGTCCTCTTCTGACTGCCATAGGCATCAGGCTTGTAAGTGGTTCACAGACATATATGTAGGCAAAATACCCATACACATAAAACAAAACTTGGAAAGAAAAAAGAAAAAGAGGAACCAAGGAATAATGACACCTTTTAATCTCAGCATTTGGGAGGCAGAAACAGGTGGATCTCTGTGAATGTCACAAAGGTAATTCCAGGACAGCTAGAGTTGTTACACAAGAGAACCCTGTCTCAAAAAAACGAAAAAGAAAGAAAGAAAGAAAGAAAGAAAGAAAGAAAGAAAGAAAGAAAGAAGAAGAAAAGGAAGAAAGGAAAAGAAAAGAAGAGAAAAGAAAAAAAGAAAGGAAAGAAGGAAGAAAAAAGAGCAATCCTTGGACTGGAGAGAGGCTCAGTGGTTAGGAGCTTATACTATTCTTGCAGAGGACACACATCAGGCCGCTCACAACTGCCTGGAACTCCAGCTCCAGGGCATCTGATACCTTTCTGGTCTCCTACACATGCTCTTGCATAGACATACAATAAATAAGGATTAAATTTTTAAGAAAATGTTTTTTTAAAGCTCCATTTTAAAAAAACAGTTCTTGCTGGGCAGTAGTGGCCCACATCTTTAGTCCCAGCAGTAGGGAGTCAGAGACAGGCAGGATCCCTGTGAGTTCCAGGACAGCCTGGTCTACAGAGCAAGAACCAGGACAACCAGGGCTACACAGAGAAACCCTGTCTCAAAGGAAAAAAAAAAATACAGCAGCTTACAATTGATTGATAGTCAGAAGCCTGCAATTGTTCTTCAGATAATACAGTGACAAATTTGAGTGCAGATATAGCTTAAAGGCTCCTAGAGGCTGAAGGGCCAGGAGGACCAAGAGAGGAGGGACTGAGAGTGGCAGGAGTTGGGTGGGGAGTGCGGGTATGTGAGGTGATTCCATCTGAATGAAACAACAAGGGCGGATGTCCGAGGTGAGTGAGCACAGCCTGTTCAGGGCACTCTGAATGTTTAAGCACTTCTAGCGCCAAGTGCGATGTACTAGGTCAGGGCAGGGAAGTGAGGACAGAATAGAAGAGGCCAGTGTGATAAATACGGGTCAGATCACAAAGGACTTTGTGTTACATGCTAAAGAGATTGAATTTTTCCCCCCGAAGGTGATGGAAATCAAATGAGGAATTTTAAGCAGGGGAGAGACATGATCAAATTTGCATTTTTGAAATAGCAACCATGGAGGATGGGTTAGGAGATGAGGCTGAAAGCAGGGAGAATAATTTAGTAGGCTACTGCAGAGAGAGTGAAAAACGGTGTGCA
The DNA here is from genome assembly GCF_950005125.1 of Chionomys nivalis. Classification (NCBI taxonomy): domain Eukaryota; kingdom Metazoa; phylum Chordata; class Mammalia; order Rodentia; family Cricetidae; genus Chionomys; species Chionomys nivalis. The sequence goes on along the minus strand of NC_080090.1, from coordinate 22,942,598 downwards.
GAGAGAGTGAAAAACGGTGTGGGCCTGAACTCTGGCTGAGAGGTGGTGGGTGGTTAGAGGTCAGGGGACAGCAATGACAAATCACGACTTCTGGTCAGTTTTAGGGAGCGAAAAGAGGCCAGGTTGTCCATCTTCCCACTTAACATCTGGGAGAGGGTGGGGATGGAAGAACAGAGAAGGAAGACAGTAAGGGGATGAACACGTACAGACCCCTCCCGTCTTTTAAGCACTGTCCAAAGAATATATTCTTTACAATAAAGTTGTCTGGTAGTTCCCTGACCCCAGGTAAAAGGAATAGAATTTAGAAAGTGTAACACTCAGGTCTCAGCCAGCAGTTTTCCCGGTTCCTGGCCTGGGATAGGTGTGTAGGGAGAGGGTGAACACATCAATGAACTGAAATCCTATTTTCCATGGATACTCATGACCCATGCAGAAGATTCCACTCTTGGTCTGGTCCACAGAAGAGGCCGTAAGGCTGGAGAAGCTGTGCTGTACATAGGAAAGTTAGCTCAGAAAAGTCTGCCTTCAAGAAACCCTGTCTCAAAGAAGTATAGGATGTCCTACACATGGTGCTATGTGTCTATAATCTCAGCACATAGGAAGCAGAGGCAGGAGGATAGGGAGTTCAGTACCAGCCTCAGCTACATAACAAATTCCAGACAAGCTGAGGCTATATGAGACCCTGTCTCGAACAACAGCAGCTGGTAGACTTCTCAAAAAAACAAAAACAAAAACAAACAACAAAAACAAAAACAAAAAACCAAGGCTCAGAATAATTTCTAGACCCCAGTGAATGAACAGCCCAGGCTCAAATGTTTCCTCCAGTTGACCTCCCCCTAAGCGTCCTGTGCTGTTTAAGTCAAGGTTCTATTGCTGTGAAGAGACAACATGCCACAGCAACTCTCATAAAAGAAAGCATTTAACTGGGGCTGGCTTACAGTTTCAGAGGTTTAGTGTTGGAATCTTTTTGTAGACTGTGTAAAGATGTGTCTCTGTCCGTCCTCACCTGTCTAAGGCACCTTCTGATTGGTTTAGTAGAGTTGAAGGAGCAATAGCTAGGCAGGAGAAAATAGGTGTGACTTCCAGGCAGAGAGAGGAACTCTGGAAAAGAATCTAAGGCAGAAGATTTGCCAGCCAGATGCACAGGAAGTTGGACTAATGGTACTGAGGAGAGGTAATGAGCCATAGGGCAGACATGGATTAATATAAACAGGCTAATTTAAGTTTTAAGAGCTAGTTGGTGTTGGGTGGTGGTGACGGAGCTTTATAAATTTGAGGCTAGCCTGATCTACAAAGCAAGTTCCAGCACAGCCAGGGCTGTTACATAGAAAAACCCTGTCTTGAAAAAACAAAACAAAAAACAAACAAACAAACAAAAAACCTAAGCTAAGGCCAAGTTTCCTTTTTCTTTTTTGAGACAAGGTTTCTCTGTAGCTTTGGTGCCTGTCCCAGAACTAGCTCTTGTAGTTCTCGAACTCCCAGAGATCTGCCTGCCTCTGTCTCCCCAGTGCTGGGATTAAAGGCTTGCACCACCACTACCCAGCGGTAAGAGCTAAAGAGCTAAGATCAGAACTTGAACTTAAGTTCTTAGGGTCTTGTTGCAAAATATTTGGCTAACTATGTAAAGATATGTTGCATTTGTTTAATTATATAAAGATGTGTTGTTGTTTCGTCTTGCCTGCCTAAGGTACCTGATTGGTCTAATAAAAAGCTGAATGGCCAATAGCAAGGGAGAAGGTAGAGGTGGCACTTAGGGGTAAGGAAAGTAAATAGGAGGAGGAATTAGACTCAAAGGAGAAAGAAGAGGAGATGACAAGGAAATGTCAGAGGCCAGAGAGACAGACATGGAGGAAGCAGGAAAGTAGGACACACAGAATGAAAGAAAGGCTAAAAAAAGCCCCAAGGCAAAACATAGCTGAACAGAAACAGGTTAAACTAAGTTAAAAGAGCTAGTGGGATAAGTCTAAGCTAAGGCTGAGCATTCATAATTAATAATAAGTCTTGATATCTTTATTTAGGAGCTGGTTGGCGGCCCAAAGAAAATTCCAACTGCAGGTTTCTTACTCTCCCTCTCTCTCCCCCCACCCTCTGAAGCAGGGTCTCACTATTTAGCCCTGGCTGTCCTGGGGCTCACTCTGTAGACCAGACTGTCCACAAACTCACAGAGATCCCCCTGCCTCTGCCTACCAAGCACTGGGACTCCTGAGTGGTGGTGCATTCTAGGCTCTTAGGGCTTTATTGCTGTAGTTAACAAAAGCGAGGAGAAAAGAAGCCTGCTCATGGCTCTGCCATATCTGCCTTCATGTTTCTGACTTCTTGAACATCTGGGTTGCACTTTCAGATTGAGTTTGTCTTTGTTTTCTCCTAGCTAATTCTTTGTTGTATCTTACAAATCAACTCAGTTGTCACTCTTTCAAGAAGGAAATGGAAAATGGTATCATTCTGCCAAATCAGGATTAAGGTCCCCTCTTTTGATCACATAATCCTCTGAACATAGCTCTATCAGGGGTCTGAATATATTTCTTTATATCTGTTAAAAGGACTGTCTGCTTAACAGGTTTAACCCTCATGAATACATGAGAGTGTCTCACTCATCTTTTTATCATTATATCTATGGTATGAGACCCTATGGTAGGGTCTCAATCGGTATTTGTAGTTTTGAAGTTTTTGTTTGTTTGGTTGGTTGGCTGGATGGTTTGTTGGTTGATTTTTGGTTTTTTTGAGACAGGGTTTCTCTGTGTAACAGCCCCAACTGTCCTGGAACTCACCCTGTAGACCAGACTGACCTCAAACTCAGAGAGATCTTTCTACCTCTGCCTCCCAGGTGCTGGGATTAAAGGCGTGTGTCACCACTGCCCAGCTTCAGTCAGTATTTGTTAATAGAAATAATCACTACACCATCTTCTGAAGTTCATGGATAAATGTATACTTGTGGTACACATAAAAACACTCTGACATGCACACACATATAAAATAAATAATTTTAAGACTAACTGTTGTGGAATAATCTTTTTGCACACTGTGACAATGTGTCACTCTAACTGGCTTAATTAAAAGCTGAACAGCCAATAGCTAGGCAAGATTTCCAAGAACAGAAGATGCTGGGAAAAAGAAGGGCGGAGACAGGAGGAAGCAGGAAAGCAGGATGAACAGTACACAGATGAGGTAAACAAGCCTCAGGGCAGCACACACATCAATAGAAATGGGCTAATTTAAGCTAAGCTAGCTAGAAACAAGCTTAAGCTAAGGTTGAGCATTCATAATTAATAATAAGTTTCTGTGTCATGATTTGGGGGCTGGTGGTCCAAGAAAGCCTGCTACAAATGGGGCTGGGCTTGAGGGTTTCAAAAAGCCAAGCCGGTCCGGTGTTGCTCCCCCTCTTCCCCCGGCCTGCAAATCTGGACGTAGAAATCTTAGCTACTTCTCAGGCACCAAATCCGCCTGCATAGCACCATGCTTCCTGCCATGGTAATAATGAACTAAACCCCTGGAACTGTAAGCAAGCACCAATTAAATGCTTTTTTTTTTTCTTTAATAATAGTTTCCTTGCCGGGCGGTGGTGGCGCACGCCTTTAATCCCAGCACTCGGGAGGCAGAGACAGGCGGATCTCTGTGAGTTCGAGACCAGCCTGGTCTACAAGAGCTAGTTCCAGGACAGACTCCAAAACCACAGAGAAACCCTGTCTCAAAAAACCAAAAAAAAAAATAATAATAATAATAATAGTTTCCTTGAGCTAGGCGGGTGGTGGTTCAGGCCTTTAATCCCACCACTCAGAAGGCAAAGGCAGGTGAATCTCCAAGTTAAAGGCCAGCCTGGTCTACAAAGACAGCCAAGGCTACATAGAGAAACCATGTCTTGAAAAACCAAACCAAACATACAAATAAAATCAACATGGCAACAATAAAATTGAACCAAGTATGGGAATCCTCTGACTGCTAGGTCCTGTGTTATCAATCACACAGGTCACACACAACCCATGAACTCAGCTCTAGGACAAGAATTCCCAAATCAAGTTCAACTACTTCTAACTTATTAGAGTCGTGTGTGTGTGTGTGTGTGTGTGTGTGTGTGTGTGTGTGTGTGTGTATGTAGGCACATGTGTAAACCAGCGGACAATCTTGGGTATCATTAACTTCTCAAGTGCCATCCGCTTTTTTTGTAAGGGGTTTTGCTGTTGTTTTTACATTCCTTTATTTGGGAAAGGGTGGACATATGCCACTGAGCACTGATAGAGGTCATAGGACAACTTGCAGGGGGCCAATTCTCTCCTTCCACCATGTGGATTCTGGTATCAAAGAGGTCATCATGCCCGGCAGCAAGTGCCTTTATCCACTGAGACATTATGCCAGCCCCACCTTGTTTTTTGAGACAGTCTCTCACTGGTCTGGAATTTGCCAGCTAGGCTAGACTTACCCCAGAGATCCACCTGTCTCTGCCTTCTTGGCATTGGGATTACAAGTATGTCCCCCTGTAATGAGTCTTTATGTGCTCCACCAGCTCCCAAATAATGACTCGAAGACATAGCATTAATTATAAAAGATCAGCCTTTAGCTTAAACTTATTCTTAACTAACTTATAAAAAATTAACCCATTTATATTAATCTGTGTCTGCCACATGACTCAAGGCTGTTACCTCTCCTCCTGCACATTCTGCTTGCTCTGTATCTCCTGGCATCTCTGCCTTTCTTCTCCCTAGAGTTCTCTCTCTGTCCATTAGTCCTACCTGTACCTCCTGCCTAGCTATTGGTTATTTAACTTTTTATTAAACCATCATAGTGACACATCTTCACACAGTGTAAAGTAATATTCCACAACATCCCACTGTGCCTTTTAAAACAATGTGGGTTTGGGTCTGATAAAATGGCTTGCGGGTTAAGAACACTGCTGCTCTTCCAGAGGACCTGGGTTCAGTTCCCAGCAACCACATGGCAACTCAATATTGTGTGTGTAACTCCAATTCCAAGGGATCTGGCACTCTTAAACAGACATGCATGTAGGCAAAAACTGTCGTGGTCCAACAAAAAACAAAAAACGCAAAATAAAAAAATAAATAAAACTTTTTTTTTTAAAGTGGGTTCTAGGATTTAAACCCAGGCCCTTGCTTGCTTGCATAGTAAGCACTTCAATGACTGAGTTATTGCTCTACCACCTAGGGTTCACTTTTATTCATATCTCAGTCATCCCAAGCAGGGAAGAGATATCTCTTCTGACTTTATGCCTAAATTCTTAATCTCCTGAAGTCTTTTTTAAACAAATTTATGGGGCTAGAGAGAAGGCTCAGAGGGTAAGAGCATTTAATGCTTTTGCATAAGATTCAAGTTCAGTTCCTAATACAGAACATTGTAGCTCACAACCGCCTTTAACTCCGGTCTCAGAAGATCAGACAACGTTCTTCAATCTCTGTGTGTACTAGGTGTACACATTAAAAGAAAAAACAAATCAATAAATCTTTTTTTTAAAAAAAAAAAAGAAAAGAAAAAAAGAAAGAGCTGGGAGGTGGTGGCACACACCTTCAATCCAAGCACTTGGGAGACAGAGGCCAGTTGATCTCTGTAAGTTTAAGGCCAACTTGGTCTACAGAGTAAGTAACAGGACAACTAAGGCTACACACAGAGAAATCCTGTCTTGAAAAGCCAAAAGGAAGAAGGAGGGGGAGAAGAAGGGAGGAAGGAAGGAAGGAAGGAAGGAAGGAAGGAAGGAAGGAAGGAAGGAAGGAAGGAAGGAAGGAAGGAAGGGAAGAAAAAAGGAATTAAGTAAGTGGGGGGTGGTTAAGAGCACTGGGCTGGTCTTCCAGAGGACCTGGGTCAATCCCCAGCACCATACGGCAGGTTATAACAGTCCTGTAACTCCAGTTCCAAAGGATCCAACATCCTCACACCCCTCACACAGACATACATGCAGGCAAAACACTTTGCACATAAAATAAATAAATAAATTTCTTTGAGAGCCTGGTATAATTGTTATAGCTATCCTTCGACTGTTGGCATACTGCATGTGTAAAAACTTGCCCTCTCTCCCTCTTCATCTCTCCTCACTTTATGCAGGATCCACGTAAAGAGAAGGCTGTAGATTTAGCCTAAAGCTCACCAGTAGGGAAAACAAGTAGCAGTTTTCAATGATCTGTGAGGGCCCCACCTATCATAGCCCCTCCCCATCTGCTACCAACCAACAGCTGGAACATGCTTAGGAAAACCTCCCGCCTCAGGTCTTTGCCCTGGGTCCAGAGTCTGCATCCTACCTACTACATATGGCACAAAGAGTACCCGGAGGTCACATGCATGAGACCTAGAGACAAGGTACCGAGGATAATCCCAAATTCCTGCAGCTCCTGAGATCACAAGGAGAGTAGGGTCAGCGTGGAGGCTTGGGGAGAGATTCGGTGGCCTGTATGCGGCATGCTGCCTAAGAGAAACAGGTGGGTAATCTGTGGAAGGCCCGAGACCGAAAACAACACTTCTGCTAGTGCAGACGGTGCTGGTATCGGGTGGAGGATAGGTAGTCTTGGGAAGGGATCCCGCCGAAGAAGAGGAAGAGAGTCTAGTGTGTTTCCGAGCTGACTGTTAACTTCCTCCCACATCCAGGAGACCATGACAGCCACGCTAACACTTGAAACCATGGCCAGTGGAGAGGAATATGAGCCGAGGAACTGTGTGGTGTGTGGAGACCGAGCCACGGGCTATCATTTCCATGCCCTGACTTGTGAGGGCTGCAAAGGCTTTTTCAGGTGAATGCTTTCTCCCCATCAGAAACAACCTCCGCACTCCTATCGGGCCGCCTTGAAACGCTGGCCCATCTCCAAGCTTATGGGGCTGTCATACTCACAGCCAAGCTGTACTGTCCTGTGTCTAGCACCCTCAGTTTTGCTGCCCCCAACACTGTATGGAACCGATGACAATAGAACAGCAGGCCAACCGTTTGTCCTAGAGGCACAGCCTCTTAGTCAAGAGCACTTGTGTAGTACACATCATCTGCCCAGGACCAAGTTAGTACTACACAGTGAGGGCTCGCTTCCCCGTGAAAATGCTCCAGCAGCTTCTGAGGACCTTTGGACACAACTCAGATTAGCCTGTTGTTAAACCAGTTAGCCTTTTCATACCCTTCCAGCCTCCTCTTACGCTCAGCTGCCTGCTTCGCTGCCATCTCAGATCCTGCAGTGTCTTTCTCTGTCTCGCAGACGAACAGTCAGCAAAAACACTGGTCCCATCTGTCCATTTTCTGGAAGCTGTGAGGTCAGCAAAGCCCAGAGACGCCACTGTCCAGCCTGCAGGTTGCAGAAGTGTCTAAACGCTGGCATGAGGAAAGACAGTGAGTTGGCCCCCTACCATCCCAGGATGCCATTGAGTGTGCTTCTCTGCTTTTGGTATACCTAATAGCTCGTGTTCCACATAGCAGGCAGAGTAAGTTTTTTGAAACTTAATTAGATTATGCCATGGTTCCCAAAACTTCCAGTCTCTCTTTTTAAAAGTAAGTTTTTTATTTTTAATGTGTATAAGTGTTTACCTGCATATATGTCTGTGCACCTTGTGTATGCCTGGTGTTCACAGAGGCTCGAAGAGCATGTTGGATCCCCTGGAACTGGAGTTACAGATGACTATAAATTGCCATGTGAGTGCTGGGAATTGAACCCAGGTCCTCTGCAAGATCAGCCAGCGCTTTTAACCCTGAGCCATTTCTCCAGTCTCTCCCCGCTCCAATCTCCTTTAAGGTACATGATTTCGTACATATCCTACTTCAGACTTTGTCTCTTAAGCCCCTTCAACACATACCAGCCACACTGACTCTGTGCTGTCCTCGAGCGCAGCAAGCTTACTATTCCCCAGGACTTCCCCATTTCCTCTCCCCGAAATGCCCTTCCCCTTCAAAGTCACCTGGCTTGCTTGCCTCTTCTCTTCTATCTCTGGAGTACGTGGTACCCATCTTCTTTCTTTTTTTTTTTTTTTCTTTTTTCTTTTTTTTTTTTTTTTTTTTTTTTTTTTTTTGGTTTTTCAAGACAGGGTTTCTCTGTGGCTTTGGAGCCTGTCCTGGAACTAGCTCTGTAGACCAGGCTGGTCTCGAACTCACAGAGATCCGCCTGCCTCTGCCTCCCTAGTGCTGGGATTAAAGGCGTGCGCCACCATTGCCCGGCAGTACCCGTCTTCTTATAGGAACTTCTTAGTTATTCATTGCTGCGTTCTCTGTGCCAGGTAACTGTGCTGTGCTCCCAACAGATAATGCAGCTGGCCTCCCACAGCTTCAGCCTGTCAGCTAAACAGCACAGTCACACTTGGGCATCAAGCCCATCTGCCTCTCAAACTCCAGCACTTCCATATCACACTCTTTCCAGCATGGAGCGGGTGGAAAGGACACTGTAGAAGCCAAATGGCACTGCCTTGAGTTCCGCCTGTCTCACTTATTTTATGGCTGTGGAAGTATTGCTGGAGTCTACGCTTCTGAGAAATACGAAGCCTGCCCTGTCTAATTAGAGTAGCTACAGCCAGTGAAATCTAGCCATAGAACCTTTGAAAGTACAATGCTATGCAAATCTAAAGTGACATTTTCAAAATGAAGACCCTTCTTCAACGTTCCCAAGGAGCTAAACATCTCCCCTTCCCACTTTACTCTCCACCCTTCCCTTCTTTCCCATGGTGCACTGTTTCCTGCTGCAGTGTGTCACTGATAAATACGAGGTCAGTAGATGTGCGCAGGAACTCCCTGCCGCCTAGACACACTGGTTCAGTGAAGTCCACGGAAGCCTCAGAACCCTTCCTTTCTTCCTCAGTCCTTACACGGGGAGACTGAGTAGTCTCGTCTCAAGGGGCAGAAGAAAGGTGCTCTCTGCTGCTCTCAACTTATGTCGTCGTCTTTCTTGCCTGCCACAGTGATCCTGTCAGCAGAAGCCCTGGCATTGCGGCGAGCCAGGCAGGCACAGCGGCGGGCACAGAAAGCATCCCTGCAGCTGAGTCAGGAGCAGAAAGAGCTGGTCCAGACCCTCCTGGGGGCCCACACTCGCCATGTGGTCCCCATGTTTGGCCAGTTAGTAAAGTTCAGGGTGAGAACTTACAGGATTTGTCCTGGGTGCCTGAGGGAGTTATTACCATGCCCTGACAGAGGACAGATCTCCAGAACCCCAGAGTGGGCAGGTTCCTCAGCCAAAAACCCTTCTAAGGCTGGTGAGACCCAAAGGACGGCCAAGGCTGAGGCCTCTCACTCATGCTCTGAACTCTTCCAGCCTCCAGCCCACCTGTTCGCCTATCACCGGCCCTTCCCCACTCTGGTCCCCGTGATGCCACTGCTCACACACTTTGCAGATATCAATACTTTCATGGTGCAGCAGATTATCAAATTTACCAAGGAACTGCCCCTTTTTCGGTGAGTACCATATGGTCTTTCAGGAAGTGCTTCATAAACCATACAAGGCTCTGATAAAAGTCACATATCCACTGGCCTTTCTGAGCACTAGGTATGTCAGTCGGGCCTTTTGATGGGCAAGCCTAATTCTAAAGTGCCCTTATTTTCTGCCCCACACAGGGCCCTACCCATGGAAGACCAGATCTCCCTCCTCAAGGGAGCAGCTGTGGAAATACTGCACATCTCACTCAACCTTACTTTCTGTCTTCAAACGCAGAATTTCCTCTGTGGGCCTCTATGCTACAGCATGGAAGATGCAGCCCATGGTAAGATGGTAGGGACAGCACAGGCTGTATAAAGTATGAAGCGTGACCAGGAGGCTCCTAAGCCTACTGCCTCTCACAGTAGGGTTCCAGTGGGAATTTTTGGATTTGATCATCCGCTTCCATGGGACACTGAAACGACTGGAACTCCAGGAGCCCGAGTATGTGCTCATGGCTGCCATGGCCCTCTTCTCTCCTGGTGAGAATCATCCAAAAGCCAAGGAACTAACTCTCAGCCCCTTTGATCCATCCCTGACTATCTTGCTTCCCAGCCCACAGTGTGGATCTATAGCATTCTCAGTCCCTGTACCACATGAGGCTCCCCACCTGGGTCCCTGCCACCTTGACCTTCCCACTTTCCTATCTCAGACAGGCCTGGAGTCACCCAGAGAGAAGAGATTGATCAGCTGCAAGAAGAGATGGCACTGATTTTGAACAACTACATCATGGAACAGCAGAGGCCCCAAAGTCGGTAGGTAGGAGGCTGGGGACTCACGGGCTGCACCGGGGGAAGGAAGGGATTGGAGAAACATTGGGATCAGAATGAATGCATTTACCGTTGTTTCCTTCTGGAACCTAGATCTTCCCTTGGGCCACCCCTATCACACATAGTTCCAGTACCCAAACTGTGCACACTGCTGTTCCTTCTCACTTTTCCAAGTTTTTTTTTTTTTATTCAGTAGAGATGCAAAGTAGTAGCTCATAGCCTGTGTGATAGCATTCCTGAGACTGGTGATAGCCATCACCTCCTCTCCAACTTCATTCTTCTTTTTGGCCCTCTCCTTTCCCTTGGGTCAACTCCGTGAATTTTTCAGTTCCATTTGAAGTTATAGTCATTCACAGTTTCATGGGCAAAGCCTGTCCCTGGCTCAAGAGTCCAGGCTCTGAAGTTAATGTCACTTTTGTTCTGCTCATTCCTTGATAAATCAGTTTGCTAAGAGGGGGATGTTTTATACCATAGAACAACACACCCGCCTTCTAGAACTCCATCTAGAAGGCTCCACCTTCAGGTTCTATACAATTGAAGTTTTGGCCAAGTCTAGTTCTTTACATTTGACCTCTAAGCCCTGGGTTCAGGAAAAACTAGGCACAAAGAAGGAAGACAGTGCTGAGAGACGCCCTCTTGGGGACTTCTGAACATTTTCAAAATGTAGTATGTGCCATCCACAGCAGGATTTTCTAATGTTCAGACTCAACCTCCTGGGGGGACAGTTCGGGGGACTGGGGCTTCAGGACGAGACTCCCAGCTGCCTTATTTCCCTCTTCTTTCCCTGGTAACCCTACTACTCCTTCCAAAGGTTTCTGTATGCAAAGCTGATGGGCCTGCTGGCTGAGCTCCGGAGCATAAACAATGCATACTCGTATGAAATACAACGCATCCAGGGACTGTCTGCTATGATGCCGCTGCTTGGGGAAATCTTCAGCTGAGGCCCAGGCTGGCCTCCTTCCCCAGACCTCCTGGGATACATTGGACTGGCAAGGGGAAATTGCTGGTGCCCAAGATGGGGACCAGCTAAAAGGAACTCAGTGGCAGCAATGAAACACTGAACAGTATCTGTCTCTCCGTGCGCTCATCCATGGCGTGTGGACAGGGCAGGGGGCAGAGAGTGGGGAGTTGGGGTGACCATAGGACCAAAGCGGTTCTCTGGAAACACAGAAGATGGGAAAAGAGGCAGTCTCAGGGCTAGGAGGTGACGGTCCTTCAAGGAATGGGTGGGCCCATTCTTTGGTCTTTCTATGGCCAAAGATTTAGCTCTTTAACGCTATTTTCCCAACTTTGGGAGGCTGAAGGATGGAAAATGGGAGAAATGGTATAGGAAGTGAATCCCATGCAGATCTTTCTGCTCTGAAGAAGAAGCTAATACCTTAATCAAATAAAAATAATAAAGAAGAAAGTAGGGTGAGGGAAGCCAGATACATCCCTTAATCCTTCTCCTTCAGTCCAGAGCCATAGAGATGTGGAAAATTATAGTGGGGCTGATGGCAGAATTGGGAACCTCAAACCACTGCCTCATGGGGAAGTGATCGTATGGCAGCTTCAGTTCCGAGGACGACACGGTCCTGCCCCCTACTCTGCCCATGGGACCTAGAAGTCATCAGCAAGGTAGGCTCTGGAGAGGGACCTAGTTAGTCTCTGGCCCTAGGGCATCTGACTCAAAGGTTCCAGCTGCTGTGTGGAGGTCGCCTCCAGGACCACTTCAGCCCACGGTAATGCTGAAGCCACAATGGAATCTGTTGCGCCAGTGATTGAGGAAGGCTCCGAGGGCGAGAGTGACGGGCAGGGGGGGCATCTTCTTCTCCAACACAGCACCAACACACCAGTTACTGTCCACCAGGCCTGCCAGGCAAGAGGACACTGGTCAGGCTGTATAGCAGGACTTGGAGTAAGGAGTCAACAGAAGCAAGGTAGAGCCTCTTCCCTCCCTGTGTAACCTCAAATCCCTCACCAGTCCCAAATGTCACAATAATCCTCACCTCTAAACACCATATTGGCCTGGGGCAGAGTCAGGTGGTAACCAAAGGAGAAGGTTGTATCCTGTAGCCTTGTATTTGCCTCAAACTCCACTCCAACCTGAACCTGGGAAGCAGGGACAAAAACGAGAGGAGGAACCATCACCCTGAATACCAGAAGAGTCCCAACAGGGTAGCAGCAAGCTGGGCGCATGTGTGGAAATGTATACCAAAATGAGGGTAGGAAGAATAATAGGCTAGGAGCCTGGGGGGTCCTTAGGGGCAGAGTTTCTCGCTGACCAACTAGGATAGCTGATCAGGTCAGTAATCTTACCTGTTCATTTGCCCTGTGGTAATAACTTGCATGGGCCCCACCTGACCCAACATTCAACGTCGCTACCCAGTGTAGAGCTGGGGGGGGAAAGTATAAAGGGAAAAGACAGTTGCTGTAATAGACATGGGCAAGGAACCCCAGAAAAGCCCAGAGTCGCTCCCCCTCACCACGGTCTCACTTGGCTCCGTACCTGAGTACTTCCCAGCCAGAGTCAAGATGGCCCCCTCTTCACCTGGTCGCCGGTGATAAACTAGCTCTCCTCCTAGCACCAGCCGTTGGGTGACACTCTGCAGGAAGTGAGCAACCATGATCACTGTGGGCGAGTAAGGAGACAAGAGTCAGGTGTGCGCCCCTACCATCCAGTCATCCCCACTCTGGCCTGCCCAGAAAAGTTCCTTTTCTAATCCCCAAACTACATTGAAGATGAAACGGCATGACTGACATTGTTTGCAAATGGACAGGCAAGAAAGAACTCCATCCTAGTTCCCCACCTGACTCCCCAATCAGGTCAGGATTTCCCAGGGTCAGAGTGGCTGTGTAGTCATCTCCCCGATACTCGCCATCAAACTGCCACGTCAGGAACTTGGCCTGCTGTGTCTGGGGAGGAGAGTAAGAAATAAAATACCCTTCCCCCTTTTTATGTTCAATATTGCCTCTGCTCCTCCCCCTAGACTCCCGAGGCAGGATACCCATGGAAGAGAGAGAGAGGTGCCTCAGCGGATGGAGGCAGGAACTGTGGGTCACCTGGAAGACAGCCTTAGCTCGTAGCCGCTCTGCCAACAGAAGCAAGACCTGGGCGTTGAGACTGCCACTGCTGTCCATATCCCCCACCACGGTGGGGAACACCTGTTAAGGAGTGTAGACAGTAAGGCTGAGATGGGTAGGTAGTTTTTATTGACCTAAACAGGAACACTAAGGGATTTCCGTAACAACACACAGTGCCCCCTGGTGGGCTTCAAAGACAAACGCAGGCATCTTTGCACAGGAGTATCTCTCTACCCTGTCCCATTCAGAAGAGCTGCAGAGAACAAAGTTGCTGAATGGTTTTCCTGACAGCACATACATTTCCTCCTCAAGACCTACGCCCGCGTGAGGGAATAGGGAGTTGACGCAAATGTGGTGGAGCCCTCACCTCAGTGGGGCTAAGCTGCCAGTCCCCTGCGTAGGCGGCATGGAGATGATACCCTGGCAAGCCCAGGGCACTCATGTGCACAGTATGAGCCACCTGAGGAAAGAGGAGACAATGGAGAACACGACATTCTTCTTCAATTCCCTATCCCACCCTTGATCTTTTTCCATTCAGCGGGTGTTTCTAAAAACCTCAACTGTTCCGACATATGAAGAGGGTCACTGGATTTTAAGCAACAAGTCCCACAGGCAAAGAAAGGAAAAGGGACCCCACATCGTCCCTCACTAGTCACACCTAGCCTGACTAAGACTAGAGTAAGAGGTGTGAAGAAGAGGATCCAGGGATGGTAGGGTGGTGAAGTGAGGAGGGGCCGGAGAAGTGGGAGCACCTGGAAATGACTGCTCAGAACCTTGTTGACAACCAGCTTCACGCCCTCCATCTGTGCTGGAAATACATCTGAAAGGAGTGAGGGGAAGGGAAGGAATAAGTACAGATGAGGACCCCCAGCCAAGGAGGTAGACCTCCCTTTCAGTCCAACATGAAGCACTGAAGGAAATGACCTCCTTTCAAATCCTGCAACAAAAATGCTCTGCTTTGGACATCTGACCCTTCTTGACTGCTGGATGCTCCAGCTGTGATCTCTCTGTTCACATCACGGGGCATCAGCATTCAAGACCCTCCCCTCCTCTACCCCTTCCACCTAAGACACCCAAAAACCACGGTCCTCACCTTTGCACAACCGGTGCAGCTCATCGAAGCTCCCGGGGTTGGGCAGCGGTTCCTCTCGACGGGGGGTCCGGCGGGGTAAAGTCCCCAGCGGTGCCAGGCCCAGGGTGTTACCCATTTTAGTCCAGAGGACAGGGAGGGGTCGGGGTTAGCCTGGGGAAACAATCTATTGCTCCCTCTATCCTCCACGGGCTCCACCCCCCATCATCAGGCTCCCCAGTTTCAGAAACTTCCATAGGGTTCAATGCTAGACCTGCAACAAGAAACAGTAGGGGAAGAGAACACCGATGGAAAAATTGAATCCCAGGCACACTCCCGCCCCATCGTTGATCCTTCACCCCCACCTGTCACCCCTGTCCGCTCTCCCATTATCTATTCTTAATCACCACCACAGGCTTCAGTTAGCTCCCTAGTTTCTCTATTCTTCATTCTCACGTCCCAAGGCTCTGCCCGCAATGGAACACTAACCCTTACCATCTCAAAGCATCCTGCTGCCTCTTTCCCCTAGGCACACCCCGGTCATCTTGATGGGGGCAGCCATATTAAGTAATGGCAGAACTATAGCTTCAACCTGCATTCTAAGCATGGCCATAAGCGCCATCTTGGAAATGGGCAAAGGAAGCGCTCAAAGACCCAACCCACCCAATGATGAAAAAAGGTGCTTAAATTTCCAGTGACCAATGGGAGAGGAGGAAGCAGAAGAGTGGCAGCCCTGACGGCCCCAGAGCTTCAGTCCGCCGCTGCAGGGACAAGTGGGAGTTTGTGGGTGGTACTTTAGACTTGAGTCGGAGGCCACGTAACTAAGATAGCCCAGCCTCTTCAAGGTCGAGAAAAATTTGTGTGCGTTCGAGACGCCAGGGGGAGCATTTTGTCCAGCATCGCTGGAGCTCCTTAAACCGGACCCGAGAAAAGTGAAACTACAGTTTGAGTTTGGAGACGTGTTTTATGAAGAGACGCTCAGGGAGGGATTGTGAAGACACCAGTTCGCATTACTCTCTACCTACCTAAAATCCTCTGGGGGATACCCACAGCCCTCCCACACCTCCAGAGGGCTGCTGCTCACAAACACAGCTCTCCCCTAGAAAATAGAACTCTATCACCACTACCTCCCCCGCTCTGGAATTCTACAAGCCAGGCCTTCTTGTTAGAATAGGAAAGGGTGTGAGTTTGAGGGAGGGGAGCAGGTTGTGGGTAGAACTAATTTCTGAAGCTGCCCTCTCCAGTTACTCCTTTCTTGCAGACCGGACTAATAAAATCCAGGAATCCGACTACTGCCTGTCCTTACACTCTTCCCCCAGGGCTAGGGGCAAGCGATACTGTGACAATAGAGCTACTTCACAAGAGGACAGCTAGAAATGGGAAACATTTCTTGGTCATTGTTCGCATCCTGCCTCTCAGTAGTATTCCAGTGCACACAGGGTAAATTTAGGGGGCCGAAAGGTGAAAGGTAGCAACGTTTTCAGTATCTACTTAGCTGATTCCACTGGAGAGCTCCGGGCCTAGGGAATGCGCCTCATAGTCGTCCCCCCACACTAATTCGAGCTTGGTCAAAGGGCCAGGACCTAACTGATAAGGTGATTAAATAACCAGGCATCTTCGACCTTTATCTGGACTGAAACCTCTTAACTGTTGCAGCTGGGAGCAGGAAAGAGGGCAGAGGCTATTTTTCTGAATTTGTTTTTTAGGGGATAGGGATGGGAACCCAGGAGTGTTAGTCCACATTCTCATTACACATTAACTCAAAAAGGGACAGAGTCAGCGGTATCTGTTCTTGTATTCCCCTAAGCCCCATTCCCTGCCACTTCCTATTTCAATTCCTTTTCCTCTCTTTCTCTCTCTTCTCTCTCTCTCTCTCTCTCTCTCTCTCTCTCTCTCTCTCTCTCTTCCTCCTCCTCCTCCTCTTCCTCCTCCTCCTCCTCCTTCTTTTTTTTTTTAAGACAGGGTCTCTCTATGCAGCCCTGAAACTCACTATATAGATCAGGCTGACCTCAAATTCACAGCCATCAGTCTGCCTCTGCCTCCCCAGTGCTGGGAAGAAAGGCACATGCCATCACGCCTAGCTTCTTTCTCCTTTCTTTTGTTCCCAAACACCTCTTTGCCAAGTTGCTATGAAAGTATGAATCCTATAGGGTTGGGGGAATGAAGTCTATCCACAGCGAGGTAAAGATAACAAGAGCTACGGGCTTCATGTCAGAACTTCCCAGAGAAATAGCTTAGAATCCTGATTCCCTGCTATGTATCAACCCTGTTAACTTCAGCCCTCGATCCCAAAAGAATAAAACATAAGCAGATAGATCTTGGTCTTCCCCTGAGTTTATACCCCCGCCTCTCATTCGAACACCAAGAGTCCCTCTTGCTTGTTCTTCCGTCCATCTCTGCAGCTTGTTTACTCCAGCATGATCTCTGCCCCTCTGGACTTGCCATGCTCGGCATCACCTGACAGGGGTGGGGAAGGAGAAGCGTATATAGCCCTGTCTCCGTCCAGGCCTGGAGTAGATGCCAAGGACAGCGGCACTACAGGTATGACGAGGGAGCAAGGATGTGGGCAACATGCAGAGAGGATGAGGCTTTGATTGTGGAAGGAATGGGAATTAAGTTAGTGTGGGCATTCTGGTGGGGGGATCTCCGAAAGGGGCTACAGCCCATTTGACTTCAATGTCCTTCCCACCAGCAGCACTGTTCCAAGGCTACGTTCCCACTGCCGCCATCATGAAGCTGCTTGCGATGGTTGTTCTGCTCGTCACTGTCTGTAGCCTGGAAGGTGAGTTTGTAATACGGAGAAAGGAAACCAAAGGAAAGAAGGTGCTGGGGCTCATGGCTACCCAACTCTCCGTGCTTCTACAGATGAGTGTGCCAGCAGAACCCAAGAGGAAAATCGTTCCCTTTCGAAAGTCTAAAAAACAAAACAAAAACCCAGAAAACAAAAAACAAAACCTCAAATACCTAGCAGGACACCAGTTTGGGGAAGCGGCTGAAAGCTGGGATGGATCTTGTGGGGTGTGACGGGAGACTAGGATTCACTGCTGGGAATCCAAATGAAAAGATGGTGCATATGTGTTTGTGTAGGGGCTTTGGTTCGGAGACAGGCAGAAGAGCCGGGTCTGCAGGGCCTGTTCAGTCAGTATTTTCAGACCATGACTGACTATGGCAAGGACTTGATGGAGAAGGCCAAGAGCACGGAGATCCAGACCCAAGCCAAGTAAGTCTCTAGGAGAGGACTCAAGGGGCTCCAGGGCTGCAGAGAATAGGAAGACAGGTGTTCTCATGGGAATCTTAACTCAGCGGCTGGGGTTCCTGAAGATTAGGCTTAAAAATCGGGAAGAAAAATTCCTCCCTCACCCCAGTAGATCCATCCAGTGTATTCCTCAGGTGGGGGCAGCAGGGAGTGGACCTTGAACTCTAGTCGCTAGTGTCTGATGCCCTGCTTGCTGCATGGAAGGTCTACTCCTCCTCTTCCAGACTTTCCAGGGTACTTCAGGGTGCACCACTTAGAAACCTGGGTTGGGTCAGTCTGCTCTGACCTTCACCACCAACACAGATCCGGTCAGCGATTGGGGCCCTTCACATCAGTCTCTGGTCCTTCCCCTCCCCAGGGCTTACTTTGAAAAGACACATGAGCAGCTGACACCCCTGGTCAAGAAAGCCGGAGCAGATCTGATGAGCTTCTTCAGCCACTTTATGAACTTTGAGAAACCAGCTCCTGCTGCTAAGTGAGGTGTGGGGCACCCGTCTTCCTACCCCAGCTCCCCACTGGCCTGCCCTAGAGCCCCCTCCTGCCCACTGGCCTACCCTAAAGCCCCCACTCTACCTTCTGCCTGTGTTGTACAATAAATGCGGAAGGAATCAAACTGTGCCTCGTGTCTTTGGGTGACTGGGGAGAAGCAGCAGAGTGGGGGAGGAGTAGGAGGAAGGAAAAAGAGAAATCTGTTTCTAAAAGGGGAAAGGGACGAGAGTTTTGGTGTGAGCTGTGAAGAAAGGGCTGAAGAAATAAGTGGTGGACACGACAGAGTAGATGCCTGTGATTTGTCTCCACACAAAGGAGTCTCCCCCGTGAGTGAGTGGCTCAGTAGCATCACTGAAGGACATGGACCTAAGAAAGCAATGAAGGACTCACAGCTTGGGGTCACAGGAAACAAGGGCAACCCTCAGAATTTCTTCTTAACTTTCTATGAATAGATCGTGAAGTGGTTGTTGCTTTGTTTTCTAAAAAAAAGACCAGTGGTGTGACTCAAGACTTGACTCCATCTTTCCCTTTGAACCTGGAGAACACTGTGTTTCCGCCATCCCACAGTAAAAGACTAGGCTAACCCTTTTCTCCCAAAGCAATCTAGTCTCTTCCCTCAAAACCGCTCATTTAGTGAGGTGTGGTAGCACACACCTACCTTTAATCCTGGCACTCGGGAATTCCAGGACAGCCAGAGCTATGAAATAAAGAGGCCCTGCCTCAAGACAAAGCAAGCCAGTAAACAAACTGCAAAAGGAAAAAGAAAACAAAACCAAAAGGCTATGGATATAATTTAATGGTAGAGTCCTTACCTAGCATGTGTGAAGCCCTAGGTTCAATCCCTAGCATTTGAATCAATGTAAAACAACAAAAAAGCAAAAACAAATAAAAAAACCTTTTTGTTTTATGTAGAACAGTGTATATATACAAGAAAGTCAGTCCCTACTTTCAAAGTGACCTTAAACAAGTTAATATTTTAAAGAACCTGAATTTCTTATACAGGTTAGTGAGCAGATAAAATGATACAATGAGAAAATACTTTGAAAATATAAATCACTATGCAATGCTGTGCTGTCCAGAACAGGGGACTGCTAGATGGACACTCTGGAGTGCTGTGCTGTCTGACTCAGGGGATTGCTAGATTGGACACTCTAGCCTTTCTGGAAGAAGGCAGGCAGGTCAGAGACAGAGCTCACTGCACCCTCCAAGGCTTAAATACCTCCATGAAGAGCTTCCTAGTGACCGGGAAGAGGACAGGCACTGGCAGGGATTCCCTGACTTGTGGGAAATGACCTCCCATTTGGACCCAACTTGTTCCCCTTGACCTTTCCTACCTCCAACCTATCAGCTTCTCTCTAAGATCCTTCTTGCTCCCAAATCCCCTGAAAATCCATTGTCCTTATAAACCTTCCACTAGGAGGGTCACATGATCTCTGCCATCACATTCCTTCTGCACGCCTAGCCCTTCAGCGATGCTAACTCGAACGTGCACAAGCTGAATTGATATTATCTAGATTGGTGACTCTTTTAGGCTAGACATACAGGCTTCTCTACAAACCAATCAGGATTCACTTTCAGACACAAAAACTATACTGAGTACAGAAGTCATTTCTTAGGTTCCAGGGTCTCTAAGTACATGTATGGGTGGGAGTGTGAGAAGGCTCCCTGCACTAGGTTCCATTTCAGAGCACCAAGAGAACAAGGGTCTTATCACTCGTCTAGATACAGTCAGCACTCATACCTCAAAAGAGCAAGGTAGCAAGGCAGTGGTAGTGCACGCCTTTAATCCCAGCACTTGGGAGGCAGAGTTCGAGGCTAGCCTGGCCTGCAGTATGAGTTCCAGGACTACAGAGAAACCCTGTTTTGAAAAACAGACAAGCAAACAAAAGAGCAAAGTAGCCCTGGAGTCCTGTGTTCTCAGCAGCTGAGTTTGCCTCACTCTAAACTGTATCTTCAGTATCCAGTCTAATGCTTAGTACAAGCTGAACCGTTATATGACAAATGACAAAATGAGTAGAGTCACATCTGTACTAGCTTTATTGGAAGGTAATCCCTTTCCATTGTTTAGCAAGAGCTGGGGATCAGGGGAGGACAGAGAAAGGAAGCAATGGAATATGTAAGGGAACAACCATCTGTGAGTAAGTCTTTAACGGAAATGAGCGACTGCTGGTGGACATTAACTTAGAGCCTGGCATCATGGGAGTAAGGTCAGCTAGCATCAAAAGCACAAAGGTAGCATCGTGATGTCAGCTGTGAGGGCTAAGAGAGAACAGAAGCAGAGAGAGAACGCAGCCAAGGACATATGCTCTAAAGCTACTGGGGTGGTTTCTCGTGCTTCAGAGTCTCGTATGTCTCTTGGTTCCGGGTACTCAGGCCCTGCAGGAGAGTCAAAGGCTGATCAGGAGTTTGAGCTCATCACAGGACCCCCATTCACCTCAGACCCCATTCTTATCAAAGTCATTCTAAACCCAAGCCTCTTTTTCTGACCCCTAAGATATGGAAAAGAGGTTCACTCACCGTGTAAACAGCATCTTTCTGTAGAGATGAAAGGAGCAAGGCATTAAAGACGTATACCTTCTTTGGGCCCCATCCCCCATCATCTTCTTTCCCACCCAGGGACTATCTGGGTCAAGGTTAGCATTAGCTGCCTTAAGCTGGGAGCACTCACACATGTGCTCCCTTACCCGTATGGCCACACCCTTCAAGAGCAGCACACAACACTTGGGCGTTGTCACCTCTGCTTCATTCTTTCCTGTCCAGACATTTTATCTGCAGCTCAACTAGATGGCAGCATGCTACTCATGCTGAGGTGAGGGGCAGGGTACAGATCAGTCTCCAAAACACACGCTTTCCCAGAGGTCTCAGTGCTAAGGCTAATAACCCAGGAAGGCTGGGAGCCTGAAAACAAAATCATTGACGCACAGGTGTGGGACTCCGTACCTCATAGCTGGCTATCGCTGCCTTTCTGACCTGGATCTAGAGGGGGGAAAGGCAATCAGTAAGGGAGAAGTTGGAGGCCCATCTCCTTCCCCTCCAAACCATGGAGAACCCCTTCGGTTTCCCTTCCTGAGACCTCCCACTCCTGGGTCCGGTTCTTCAACCGTCCCTCCCTGCCTTACCTTGAGTCGACAGTAGAGGAGGGTAAGGACAATACCATACAAAAACAGGATGGCATCCAGGATATAGCAGAGCTGGGGCTCTCCTAGGGCAGCTGAGGGGATACAGGATGCCCATGGGACCCGGTGCACAGGGAAAGGGAGGGTTGTTGCTCAGAGGAAGGGGAAGGGGTCAGAGAGGTGGGACAGGGTCTTGTGGGGGGTCCTTCTAACCCCATCTTTAGACTGTTGTTTCTCTTACCTGCCCCTCTCCCCCTCACACTATGGCAGAAGTCGGATAGGACGCATAAAGGGTTCGGTTGTGGTAGGACTTGGGTTTACTGAGGGTTACAGACTTCCCTCTCAGCCCCGACCTCTCTTTTCAGTACTGTGGTTCCTCAGGCATCATTGAGCACTTCTTCTACCTCAAGGACCCATCAGAGTTTACTGGGCTGAGACAAAAACCTCAGCCCAGTGGGGGAGGGAGAAAGAAATAGTGGCAAAATTTCAACAAAGAAACCACAAGAGTGTGTCTCTGCTAAGTCCTATGACCTGTGGCTGAGAGCTGGACAGGAAGGATGTGAGCTGGGGAAGGGAAGGAAGGCAATTACTCTATTATTGGTCATCTCAGCCTCTCTGCCGTTTGCCACCCAAGGCACTAACTATACCAAAACAAGCCAACAACAAACAAAAACAAAGTGACTCTGTTTGAGGCCCAATAGACACCATTGACTGTTCACGCAACGTTGGGTGGTGACCACAGCTCAAAGAAATGACCACAAACTAAATCTAAAATATAGATTCTTCCTCTTGCTACTCTGCCCTGTTAATCATGGTAGACCTCTAAGAGGGGAAGTTTGTGCAACTGAAAAAACAACAACAACAACAACAACAAATCACACAGGAGCTGAGAGTGGCAGGTCATGCCTATAATCCCAGCACTTGGGAGGCTGAGGCTAAAAGCATTGGGTGAGTTTCAGACAAGCCTAGGATATACAGTGAGATCCTGAAGGGGAAAAAAAAAAAAGCCAGGCAGTGGTGGCACGTGATGCCTGGGAGGCAGAGACAGGTGGATCTCTGAGTTCAAGGCCAGCTTGGTCTACACAGTGAGCTCCAGGACAGCCAGGGCTACACAGTGAAACCCTGCCTTGAAACATGAACAAACAAAACAGGAACTCACAACAAGCAACAAACAATGCCCCCCCCCAAAAAAGAGAAAAACCAAAAAACTAAGAAACAAAACTTCCCAAACAATAAGGTGTACAGGAACTGAACATGGTAGCCTCACAATATCAGGAGGCTGAGGCAGGAAGAGTGTGAATGATGCCAGCCCGGGCTACATGAGATCCCGCCTCAAATGACCGCACAGGATCTGGGCTGAGATTGCTCCCAGCCTTTTCAGGACCACGGGGTGTGTGTGTGTGTGTGTGTTTGTGTGTGTGTGTGAATGTGAGCTACTGGGCCCCTGAGGTTTGCCTTTCTCATCTGATTCATGAGTCCCTAGGACTGGAACCTTATACCGCCCACCCCCTCACCAGCTGACAAAAACGGTGTGACCCCTGTCCAGTCCACACAAGTCACTTCTACTTTTTTTTTTTTTTGGTTTTTCGAGACAGGGTTTCTCTGTGGCTTTGGAGCCTGTCCTGGAACTAGCTCTTGTAGACCAGGCTGGTCTCGAACTCACAGAGATCTGCCTGCCTCTGCCTCCCGAGTGCTGGGATTAAAGGCGTGTGCCACCATCGCCCGTCTTTCACTTCTACTTTTTTTTTTTAAATATTTATTTATTATGTATACAATATTCTTTCTACGTGTATACCTGCAGGTCAGAAGAGGGCACCAGACCTCATTACAGATGGTTGTGAGCCACCATGTGGTTGCCGGGAATTGAACTCAGGACCTTTGGAACAGCAGGCAATGCTCTTAACCGCTGAGCCATCTCTCCAGCCCCCTCACTTCTACTTTTGATTCTACAACACTCCTACACGGTATTACAGAAATCTCACAACTACATTGTGAAACAAACATCAGCATCACACTTTCGCGGAGGATAAAATGCAGGTACTCAGAAAAGCTTAGAAACACTCAGGACCAGTGTCAGGCAACAGAATTGGAACTCAAATCGTTTTTTTTTTTCTGCTTCCAAAGCCCATTCTTGTTTGCCTACAGTTTAAGCCCTACCTCTGTAAAAGCCAGCCCTCAACCAGCTTTTCAAGCTCCTTGCTGGGCATGGTAGTACAGGCCTAGAAACCCAGCACTTCTGGTGGGGGCAGGACTAAGAAATCAGGGTTAGCCTTAGCTAAACAGGGAGTTTTCAGGTTTGTCTGGGCTACATAATACCCTGTCCCCACCACACCAAGACAAACACCACACACTGATAGAATGCAAAATAAACCAAAGCTGAGGGAAGTTCTTTGGCAGCCTAGAAGCTCAGAACCACTGGGTCTTGGGCTTTTACTTCTCAACTGATGATTGAGAACACGGGACCCGACCCTCTGCTGCCTACTGGTGTCGGCTGACAGAACGGTGTGACCCATGCCATCCCCAGAAATGGAACTCGTCTATTTTGAGTCCCCTGCCTTACTTCCAAGCTCACAGTCAGGCCCTAGCCTATCTAGAGAGCATTGTATATAGAGATCGGCTCCCAACAGAGACCGAGAGCGTCCCGTGGTACTGCTGATCAAGAGACGGGACTTTCCTAGAGAAGCTCTCCATGCTGCATAGCCCACCCCGACAGACTAACCCAGTACGGGAGGTAAGGAAGGAACAATAAAGATGGAATTGATGAGTAGTGTTAGACCCAACAGGACTAACTTCAGAATCGGCCACAGCCCTGTGCCCACCCGCCTGGCACCAGCCTTCTCCCTGCCTTCCATAACTCACGCCCTGGCTTCCCACTCAAGCACAGCTAAAACACGCCAAACCCTTTCACCTACCTGCTTGTTCGACCAAAAGGAGCAAGAGCAAGACCACGGCTGGAATCATCTTGGGCAGGGGCTTCGGGGCTGGGAACTGGCGATCAGACACTCTGACAGAACTGCGCAGCTGTGCCCACGAACAGCTCCCTGACCACAGTTCCCCCCTTCCTGCCACGCCTTCCCCCCACACTTTGGCCCCTTCCCCTTCCTGCACTAGAGACCAGACGGCTCCCGGAAGGGCCAACTAGGGGAGCTGGAAGATCTGGCCTCTACGCCTCAGCTCTTTCAGGGACCAACCTCCTAACCCACAGAATGAGCAGACTTTCATGTTTGGGAAAGGCTGTCTATATCCGCCATGTTTAACAGCCCCCTCATCAGGAGGAACTGAGGGAAAAGGGGAAATGGGGAATGGAGAAGTGGAAAGGGCAAGCAAGAGTCAGAGAGGGGGTGGAGATTCAGCTGGGAAAATCAAACAGAAATACAAAGTGAAAGACAGTAAGACACCAAGAAAGACTCACTAGAAGCTTGGCATAGGGGCCGCAAGGCGGCTAATTTAATATAATTTCTCTTTTTCTAGTACATGCACAGAAAGCCTGTACAGCTAACTCGGCGTGTACATGTATGTTTGTTTATACACACGGAGACACACAGCTTCGTTTCCTATGAGGGACCTTGCAGGGAAGCTGCCAGGCGTGGGAACACAAAGGCTGTGTCTCTGCTCATCGGTCTATTTCTCCAAACACAATATCCTGGGTACCTAGAAGGTGAGAGGATAAAGTGTTATTGCCAGAGATCCAGAGCACAGGACTGTGTACGACACACTCTGGCCTAGAGTTCAGGACAGTCTACAGTGGACAGGGAGCATTTGGTTTTGTTCCCAAACAGAATCCCAAACCCCATGCCTTAGACAACCTTACTGCATAACAGGTCTCATACCTATGATGGCTACGACATCTGCCAACATGTGTCCCTTAGACATCTTGTCCAAACCAGCCTGTGGAGATGGGGATAACAACATGTTAATGTAAGTTTGCAGAGAAGAGCTCTTTAAAATTCCATCCAAGGCAGGGTTGACAGTATATAAAGTTAATCTAAGCACATGGGAAGATATTTATAGTCTGAAGCCAGTCTAGTCTACATAGAGAATTCTAGGCCAGTCAGAGCTACATACTGAGATCTTGCCTCAAAAACAAAACAAAACAAACCACGACAAAAACCCCAAGCCAAAATCCTCATCTAAGTCAGGCACAGGAGCTCTTGTCTGTAATTCTAGCACTTGAAAGCCTTAAGGCAGAAGGGTCACTGTGAATCCAAGGATAGCCCACACACATAGTGAGCTCCAAGCTTATCTGGGTTATTAAGCAAACTTGTCTTAAACAAACAAATGGAAAAAACAAATTCTCATCCGAGAGTTGGATGTGGAGGTGTGTACTGTAATCCTCGTACCTGGGAGGCTAAAGCAAGAGACATAGGGAGTTCTAGACAAACCATAGCAAAGTCCTATCTCAAAAAGCAAGGTGCTGGAGACATGTACTGCTCTTGCGGAGGACCCAAGACTGGTTCCCGAAACCAATTAACAGGTAGTTCACACTGCTTGTAACTCCAGCTCCAGGGGATCTGAGTCTCTCTTTTGGCCTCTGAAGGCACCTATACTCATGTACCATACACGCATACACATACAAATAAAGTAAAAAGAACTTTTTTGTTTGTTTTTCTAGACAGGGTTTCTCTGTGTACAGTCCTGGCTGTCCTGGAACTCGCTTTGTAGACCAAGCTGGCATCAAAGTCACTGAGATCTGCCTGCTTCTGCCTCCCAAGTGCTGGAATTAAAAGTATGCGCCCCTACCGCCTGGCTAAATAAAATTTTTTAAGCAGCTGAAAATAAACAAAAATAATTATTGATGTATTACAGTTAGAACCATTGAGATTGTCTTACCAGGTGGGCAAAACCAGGGGCCTTGATCTTGCACCGATAAGGTCGGCTGCTGCCATCAGATACCAGGTATACCCCAAACTCTCCCTGTTCAAGGAAGAAAATTGGATGCCCTATGAGTAGGAAGAGTGTTCTCTTTTCTACCAAAGCCTCTCTGGTTCATCTTTGAACTTTGAACCTTCTCTGTCACTGTCAACCTCCAGCCACCAACTTTTATTTTCCCTTCTCTCCTCACCTTGGGTGCTTCAATGGCCGTATATGTGGCTCCAGGAGGAACTTGGTAGCCCTCAGTATACAGCTTAAAGTGATGAATTAGTGACTCCATGGAAGTCTGAGGGAAGAAAAAGGAAACATATTTAAAAAAAAAAAACAAAAAAAACAGATCCAGCCAGGTGGTGGCACATGCCTTTAGTCCCAGCACTCAGGAAACAGAGGCAGGCAGATCTCTGTGAGTTCAAGGCCAGCCTGATCTACAGAGTGAGTTCTAGGACAGCCAGGGCTGTTACACAGAGAAATCCTGCCTTGAAAAGAAACTATAAAAGAAAAAGGAAGAAGTCCTATCTAAGCTCTTCCCTTGGGCTTTCCCCCAGCAGAGAAAGCACTCTCTGCCCTTTGGGAGACTAACAACCTACATGTAAATCAGGAAGCAGTGAAGACAGAATAAAACTCGAGTGTGGTTAAACTGAAAGGCAGAATTTAATCCAAGGACTTTTCTCTTTCCCATGCCTGACCTCTCGTCCCTGTCCCTGCAGCCCACCTTCATCTCTGCTCGCTTAGGTGGGGACACTTTGGCGTCATCAACCTTGATCTCTCCCGGAGGCATCTTGTTCAGACACTGTACGATGATGCGCAGGGACTGGCGCATCTCCTCCACACGACACAGGTACCTGATGTGGAAGAGACAGACTCAGAACAAGAGAAAGTAGGCAGAGGAGTAAGCAGGAGTCTGGACGGATGCCCTTTGGGAGATCTGAAATGCTGGGTAAACGTTCCTGCTTCTGCAGGAACAGTGTCTCTGCTCACCTTGGCTGCCCATATAAACCCTGCAGTATTTTGATTCTACCACTGAGTCCTTCTCCAATCCCCCCCCACAAGAATATGGCCTGTAGTTTTTCCCTCCTTACCTCTTAACCCTCTTAAACACAGTTTCGACTACAGAGTTAAGGAGTCAAATGGAAAGATAAACAGAGAACAACAGAAGCAAATCTTATTCAGGGTCAGTAAACAAGACTGGATTTTGAAGCTTAGAATCAAGCAGGAAGATCGCTGGGTCAGGAAGATTCCAATCCTAATCACTAGCAGGCTAATCCCTAACTCACGCTTCAGCTTTCTCAGCTACAAAAGCATCCAGGCTAGTTCTCTCTAAGGCAGGATGGTGGGATAAGGGTAAAAAATAAATAGCGCTATTATTTGGCATTTGTATTGGGGGAGAATACTAGGGGCTATGAATGCTAAGCACAACTCTACCAAGTTTACACATTACACAGGCTCCTACAGATACTAGGAAACGGAGCAAAGAAACCAACAAGGACAAAGAGCCGAGTAAGGATTTGGGTCTTACCTGTCATAGCAGTCCCCTCGAGAACCAATAGGAACATCAAACTCGACCTGGTCATAAACATCATAGGGCTGGGTCTTCCGTAAGTCCCACTGGATGCCTGAGCCTCGGAGCATCACTCCACTGTAGGATGTAACGAGCATAAGGACCACCCTCCACAAAAACAGGAAAGGACATGCGTGCTTCCTATCTGCCGCTTCCTGCCCACCACTTTGGTTATGGAACACAAACTCACGACATGGAGAGGAGTAGCGAGCATGTGTGCAACCCAGACACTGGGCTGTAACCCTCTATGCACTTTCCCACCCCTAAGGAAAGAAGCTGCATTCTCCTACCTGAATCCATAGTTAAGTGCATCTTCTGCTGATACAACCCCAATATCGATCGTCCTGTTTCGCCAGATCCTATTGTTGGTCAGCATCTATGGTTGGAGAAATCCAGTGTGCTAATATTCTACATGACAATCTTCAAAAGTCTCTGTACTTACATAACACTGGGTACTAAAACTCCACAAGCCCTTTTAGGGGACCAAGATATTTTTTCCCGTTGATTTATATCTTACCTCCTCCACCTCATCAATCCGAAGAGAGAAGTTCTTAGAAAACTCATAAATGTCATCCATAAGCCCAAGAGGTAGGTCCTAGAAACCAAGTAGCGATTCTTGTTACAGTACCCTTTCCCAAGGAGACAGAGTTAGTTCCGTTCCATGAACCCACACTGCCCTCCAGTGGACAAAGAGGGAAGAGGCATGTGGAGGCTGAACCACTCACTTGGTGCACTCCTCCTGGTCGGATGTAAGCAGCATGCATTCGGGCTCCAGACACCCGCTCATAGAACTCAAACATCTAGACAGAACGCACTGGGAATTAGAAACAAAGTCCAGCAACCCCCGAGTTCAGCAACACAGTAGCCCACTGCCCTACCTCTGACTTCTTGTTCTAACCAAACACTTCCTACAAATACAATCCAACAAAATATGCTTCTCTCTTGTTTTCATCTGCCTCCTCCTTCCATCTTCTCCTTCCTGCCCTCTTAAACTTCCTCCCTATTCCTATCCACGCCTCTATCTTATACCTTCTCTCTTTCTTCAAACATCCAGAAGAAAGGAGTCATGGCACCAATGTCCAGGGCATGTGTGGTCACAGCCATGATATGGTTCAAAATCCGTGTGATCTCTCCAAACAGCACTGGGAGACAGAAAGACAACAAGTGATGGACAGGGCTGGAAGGATGGCTCAGCGGGTAAAGACTTGCTAACAAGTCTGGAGGCCACATGGTAGAAGCAGGGAACTGACTCCCAAAAGTTGTCCTCTGACCTCCCCACACATGCCTTGACACATGCTACTTGACATGCATCTATATACACAATAAGCATACAAATCAAATATTTATACTGTGTGTGTGTTGTGGGATTTTTGTTTGTTTGTTTGTTTATGAGAGAAGGACAGAGGAGCCAAAGACTCATCCTGCAAATCAGTGTGGGTGGAATCTGGAGTCTAAATATCAAAGTTGCGTTCAATGCACTGACGTTCTGTGAGCTTCCAGCAGAAATAAGGAGCAGAACATACCTCGGATCCACTGTGCCCGAGGAGGAGGCTGGATGTTTAGGAGCTTCTCCACAGCTAGAGAATAAGCCTGTTCGTTACACATCATAGACACATAGTCCAACCGGTCAAAGTATGGAAGGGCCTGTCAAAAGGGAGGAATAAAGATCACATCTAACAGACCCAGAACTGCACTGTCTGCGGCTGGAAACCTTCCTCTTGTCAGGCATCAGAAGTCAATGCTTACCTGTAGAGTCTCAGGAGTCCCAGCTCCCATAATAGCTTATCTAAAACTAGCACTAAATGTTTAAAAACTGGCTCTCTAAATGATGAGAAGACCTTGATTTACCATGTTTGATAATTTCCATGGTGAAAATAATCCCACTATGGTCAATTTTAAGCTATCAAAATGTAACTGAATGTACCCCTGAGACACGTGGTACAACATTACACAGTATTTTTAGAACTCTACATAGTGAGTTCTAGGACAGTCAGAGCTACATAGGGAGACCCTGTCTCAAAAAAATAAACCAAACCAAACATAGACACACACAGACACTATGTATAATCTAATTTGTAATAATAACTTCAGCAACCAAGTCATAAAATTCCTAAAACTTAGTTCTCAGGCTCTTACAAGCCAGTACAAGTTGACTTCAGCACTGTGACCTCTCTCAAAAAGTGACCTGAACTTCTACGTCTTTCTCCTCTTAGTCCCTTGAAACTGAGATTCTGAAGGAGAAAGTAATCAGTGTTACAGAGCTTTCCCCCAGAATGTCAAGAAAACTAAGTTCCAGCTGCCTAACAAGCCAGTTCCAGCTTCCAGGAAGAAGGAGGAGTTAAAACGCTTCTCACTGGGACAGCCTGTTCTGGTCCTGATGTCATTTGTGACGCAGGATGATGCTACAGGGATTAACCCATGAAAGTCTGAACAGAAGCCACCACTGCTTAGGCTCCCTGGAGGAAGCATATGATATACAGTCACAGTCTAGGCCCTGATTCCAGTCTGCTGTTCTCAGGGCCTTTCTCTATAACAGCAAAAAGAAAAGAGCAAACAAAACCCAATCAACCAGACAGACAGAAAAACAACAAACCAACCAACCAAACAAACAACCAAACAGACAGAAAAACAAACAACCAAACAACAAACCAAACAGACAAACAACCAAACAGACAGACAAACAACCAAACAGACAGACAAACAACCAAACAGACAGACAAACAACCAACCAATGAACCAAACAGACAGACAGAAAGACAACATTTGGAATTGAATTCCAGATCCAACTCCTTCAAATCTGACCTTCAACAATTTAGGTCACACAGTTCTTCCAAACGCAGCAAATTCTGTCACAAACCTCCGGTCACTCTGACTCATTAAGTATTTCGAAAACAAATTTAAGAGAGTGGGAAGACACAAGAGTCAGCTGTTAATCCTGAAGAGCTGACGTCTCATTCCTCTGTCTCTGCCTTGAGGGACACTGGCTTTGACGCACTCATTTAAGAGGAGGGAAACTGAGGCACTAAAGTAATGACAAAAGGGCCAGCCAAAAATCAGACAGAGATAAGCTGGAGTGTGGCTCCAGCTGTAAAGTACTGATGCTGGAAGAACAAGATTCCTGCATCGTTTAACACCTGCTCCATGCTCCCAGCCAACAACGACCTCAAAGGACCAATGTTGTTATCTACTCTTTACTCTTTGGGGGACCCGCCACACAGCTCCCAAATAAATACACGGAGACTTACTCTTACTTATGAATGCCTTGCCTTAGCTTGGCTTGTTTCTAGCCAGCTTTTCTTAACTTAAATTCAATCGTCTACCTTTGCCTCTGGGCTTTTTCCTTTCTCCATTCTATATACATTTCTGTCCTTTTCTTGATTGGTATCTGTCTGTTGGCCAGCCCCTGGCATCCTCCTCTCTTTCTCCTTTCATTCTCTCTGCCTGGTAGCCCCGCCTACCCCTCTCCTGCCTAGCTATTGGCTGTTCATTAGCCCAATCAGGTGTTTTAGACAAAGTAACACAGCTTCACAGAGCTAAACAAATGCAACATAAAAGAATGCAGCACCTTAAATAACAACATCACTAAACAAATATTCCACATCATAAAGGTACGTAACACCTCTTAAAATACTATTCCACAACACACTAACCCTTGCCACCCTCCTGCCCTGAAGCTTGGGGGCAGCAAAACCATCAGGTCTCAAGCTACAGCTCAGACCCCATCAACAGAGCCCTGTTCACCTCCACACCTGCAGATAGGTCTTGTACTCAATGAGCTTTTCAGTGCCCCGGTGCAGGAGTCCGATGTGAGGGTCGCACTTCCGCACCATTTCTCCACTCAATTCCATCACCAGTCTCAGGACTCCATGGGCTGCTGGGTGCTGGGGCCCAAAGTTCAGGGTCACATTGGAGACCATTTTGTCCTTCAAAATGTCCACATCTGAGAAGTGGGAAATAGTTCAGAGCCAAATGGTAATCTCCAAAGACAGCAAAAAAAATTAGTTCTTTCTACATATCTTCTGCCTCTCCACTCCGCACCTTGTTAGCACCCTCCTTCCAATTAACTAGGAAGATGGCAAGAGGTGGGGAAAAGGGAAGAAGCTCTAAACTATCCAGTGAGAGGGGTCATGAAGGCCATATTACAGCCCCTGGAATAGTGGTTCTCAACACGTGGGTCACAACCACATTAGAAGCTGAAAGACTCATTCACAGAGGTCACCTAAGACCATAGGAAAACACAGATGTTTTCATTATCATATCATTCACAACAGTAGCAAAATTACAGTTATGAAGTAGTAACGAAAATAATGTTATAGTTGGGGTCACCACAAGAGGAACTGCATTAAAGGGTCACAGCGTTAGGAAGGTTGAGAACCCTGCCCTAGAACACCTTTTATTTTGCTGTTGTGCTGAAGATTAAACTCAGGGCACTACTTGTCCCAGGCAAGTGCTCTACCAGTGAGCTATAGCCTTCCTCCTTTTAACTTTCAGACAGGATCTCACTAGGTTACCCAGGATAGCCTTGTAGACTAGTACTGAACCCTTAATGATCTTCCTGAAGAGTTGGGCTTACAGGCCTGTGTCATGAGGCTTGGCTACTATTCCCCCCCCTTTTTTTTAGGCAGGGTTTCACTACTGTAGCCCCAACTGGCCTGGAAACCACTACATGCAGCAGGTGCTGGAATTAAAAAGATGTGCTAATATAGCTGACAAATATTTATTATCTATTTTATTTTTCTATGAGTATGTGTGTGCCTGAGTGTACATATATGTGACACATGTGTGCAGGAGCCCACAGAGGTCAGAAAGCACCAGATCCCTGGAACTGGAGTTATAGATGGTTGTGAACCAATCAGTATGGGTGCTGGGAATTGAACCTAAGTCTTCTAGAAGAGCCTTTAACTACTGAGCCTTGGCTTCTTATCAGTAACTAATGTCTAAAAGTATGTGATGAAGCCGGGCGGTGGTGGCGCACGCCTTTAATCCCAGCACTTGGGAGGCAGAGGCAGGTGGATCTCTGTGAGTTCGAGACCAGCCTGGTCTACAAGAGCTAGTTCCAGGACAGGCTCCAAAACCACAGAGAAACCCTGTCTCGAAAAACCAAAAAAAAAAAAAAAAAAAAAAAAGTATATGATGAATGGACAACCAGTGAGAAATATACACTTCAGCTCAGCGAGGGGGTACATACCTTTAACACAGCACAAAGAAGGCAGAGGTAGGTATTTCTGTGAGTTCAAAACCAATCAGGACTACATAGTGAGACCTATCCTCTAGGGGGGGAGGGGTAAATATGTTCAACATTTAATATTAAATTACAGGATTGCTCATTGTTTTTGAGACTGGGTCTCAGCTCAGGCTGGCCTCAAACTCACTACCACTATATAGTTGAAGGTGGTAACCTTAAAATTCTGATCCTGCCGGGCAGTGGTGGCACACGCCTTTAATCCCAGCACTTGGGAGGCAGAGGCAGGTAGATCTCTGTGAGTTCAAGGCCAGCCTGGTCTACAAGAGCTAGTTCAAGACAGGCTCTAAGGCTACAGAGAAACCCTTGTCTGGAAAAAAAAAAAAAAAAAAAAAAACTGATCATCCTGTCCCTACTTCCTGAGTGTTGAGATTATAGGAGTCTACAATCACTTATGGTTTATGCCATGCTGGGTATTGAACCTAGGACCTTGTTATTGTGTGGATGCCCCAAAAATGCAAAGGAACTTTGGGTGACTGTCTAGGCAGTCAGATGCCTCTGTCATTTCTAGAGTTTTTGGAAGTCATGTGCAACGCACTTTTTGTTTATTTAAATAATATTATATCCTTCTGGTGCCTCTGATGAGGTTGAAGACTAGATAGTTATAGTTGCAGATTTTCTTAGATATTACAGAAAATAAGTTTGGATTTACTAAGCCAGGATAGATTATAAAGTACTTTCTTCAAATTGAAAGACATTAAGTGAACTGGAATTCAGTACATTATGAATGTAATCTTTACTTGATAACTGTTCTTTTTGTATACACCTTCCTATGCTCAAGTTAAAGTTTTGTATTTTTGTTTAGAAAAAAGCGAGCTATGTTGGGACTATTATGTTAAGGTGTTACTTTTGTTTATGCTGAATTTGTTTAACTCTATACAGATGTGATACTCTGCTTGTCTAGAACACCTGATGATCTATCTAATAAAGATATGAACAGCCAGTAATGAGGCAGGCAGAGAGAATATACAGAAGGAGAAATCTAGGTGGAGAGGAGGAGGAGGGCCAGGCATTCAGCTACACGGCAACCCAGAGTAAGAGTGGGATAATTTAAGTTTAAGGCTAAGCATTCATAAGAATAAGTCTCCAAGTAAAGAACTTACAGAAGGAACAGAATGGGAAAAGGAAGGCCAGGGGCAAAAGGCAGAGAGGGGTAATGTAAGTTAAGTAAGTCACTACTACTACTACAATGATTCACAATGGTAGCTGTTGTGAAATATTCCTTTACAAAGTGTGACAATGCATCACTGTGATTGGTTTAATAAAAAGCTAAATGGCCAATAGCTAGGCAAGAGGTATAGCCAAGACTTCTAGACAGAGAGAGCTCTGGGGGAAAAAAGGGCATTGCCACTAAATGTAGAGAGAAAGCAAGACATGTAGAAGAGAGGTAAAAGCCACAAGTCATGTGGTAACATGTTGATAAATAGAAATGGATTAATTTAAATTATAAGAGCTAGGGGCTAGCAGTGGTGACGTATGCCTTTAACTCCAGCAGTTGGGAGGCAGAGGCAGGCAGAACTTTATGAGTTTGTGTTCAGCCTGACCTACAGAGTAAATTCTAGTACAGCCAAGACCACACAAAGAAACCCTGTCTCAAAAAACCTATAAAAAAGTGGTGGTGGTGGTGAGGGGGAGCCTACGGGGACAAGGCTATGGCAAAGGCTGAGCTTTCATAAGTCTCCATGTCGTCATTTGTGAGCTGCAGTCCCGACGAGAAAGATCACTTACATATGGCACCCAATGTCCAGCTACATATATCCACATAAGGCCTGATAAAGCTGGGGAAAAAAAGTTCAGAACACAGAGTCAAAAGTGACTTCCCAGTGTCCCTGGTCTCCTGGATAGGCTTGATGGTGAGCAGAGACTGTCTGTGGGCTGGAACCAGCCACCAGCCCCATGCACTCGGCTGAGTTTCGCAGCAGCTGACACAGCAGTTCAAGATTTGTCTCATGTGGTCAAAAAAACGTGGCAAGTGCTTAGTCAAGATAAATTCAGATGGAAAAAACCTCTAAGTAGGTTACAGTGTTTAAAAAGCGTGCACAGGCTTAAAAAGAAAAAAAAGGATATAGACACTCATAGAAAAAAATAATTTATAAATAATAAGATAAAGTCTTTAAAGAAAGAAAAATACTGTGAATAAAAACAAGCCACATAAAGATAGAAAATACACAGAGAGCCTGGAACCTATGTGGTGTTTTGTTGATTTTCAACTTTTTGATTGCTAATGAACAAAGAACAACAGCTGCTGAGACATTGGATTGTGGAAGGAACTGTTGAATCAAACCAGTTTAGATACTTTAGGAATGCCTTAACTTTAAAATGGAAGTCAGAAATATATTGCTTTAGGGAAGAGGTTATGCTTCTGTTTCTATAGAAAATAAAAGGCTGTGGATTCATTGCAGGTTAGAGAAGTTCAGGTTTGATTGGGGAAGGCCCCCTGAAAAGCCTGGCTGCAGATATAAAGAAACAAACCTAGAAAAAAATACAAGACAGGTTACATATATTTTACCTGCTCAAACATAAAACAAGAAATCATCTTTGGCTGGCTTGTGTTGTTGTAGAATATTAGTTGGAGATATGTTACATTTGTTTATACTTTGGAATATTTGTTTAATGATGCAGAGATGTATTGTATTCTTTTATGTTGCATATGTTTAACTCTGTGAAGCTGTTACTTTGTCTGCCTAAAACACCTGATTGGTCTAATAAAGGACTGGATGGCCAATAGCCAGGCAGGAGAGAAGATAGGTGGAGTTGCCAGGCAGAGATAATAAATAGGAGGAGAAATCTAGGCTTGAGAAAAGGGGAGGATACCAGGGGCCAGTCACCCAGCAACATAGGCAGATACAGAGTAAGAAGGAAAGAAAGAAATATAGAATAAAGAAAGGTAAAAGCCCAAAGGCAAAAGGTAGATAGGAGCCGGGCGGTGGTGGCGCACGCCTTTAATCCCAGCACTTGGGAGGCAGAGGTAGGCGGATCTCTGTGAGTTCGAGACCAGCCTGGTCTACAAGAGCTAGTTCCAGGACAGGCTCCAAAACCACAGAGAAACCCTGTCTCGAAAAACCAAAAAAAAAAAAAAAAAAAAAAAAAAAAAAAAAGAAAAGGTAGATAGGATAATTTAAGTTTAAGGCTAAGCATTCATAAGAATAAGTCTCCAAGTATTTACTTGAGAGTTGGATGGTGGGCCCCCAAAGAGCAAAAAACAACAACAATTACATTGTGTACATACTTGTGTTAATGTATATATGCATGTTACCTTTGAAAGCTTGTGTATTTTCACAGCAAGGGAACCAGAAACCAATAAAAACTGGTGACTCAGGTGATCCAGCCTCTCAGGGTGCCTTTGTTGCAGTCTCCTCGGAGTTCTGGATCTAGAGGAGCTTCAAGGTTACTGGTTGAGAAGGTCCAGCCTTACAGACTATTCCAGCCAGGACTACAAATAAGCCTCAAGTTTTCCCATTGCAGAGACTGAACAACAAATGTTATGGTTAGTTTTCCCAGGACTTGACCAATATTTCAATTTTCTCAGGTTTCATAAAGATGCCATCCCCCACAGACAACAAGAAGCAGTCTAGAGAACACAACACCCACATTCCCAAGAGGTGGGATGGGTGTTTTTTGGTCACTGGGTGGGTTATGGATGCTTGTCATCATTTACAGGGATTGATTACAAATTGTTACTGGTCATTGTCAGGGAAAAAGCTAAGCCAAACAAAGGAGATTCGTTGGGCTGTGGTGGCACACACCTTTAATTTCAGCACTTGGGAGGCAGAGGCAGGAGGATCTCCGTGAGTTCAGGCTAGTCTGGTCTACAAGAGCTAGTGCCAGGACAGGCTCCAAAGCTACACAAAGAAACCCTGTCTCAAAAAACCAAAAAACAAATAAAACAAACAAAAAACCAGATTAGATTTAGGGATGTCTTTCTGAAGGAAAAGGGGGGCTATAGTATAGAAATGAAAGGATGATAAAAGGGTAGATTGCTGAGTCTACTTTTGAAAACCCACAGTGTCAAATATTTACACTGGTATGGATTTTTCTTTTCTTTTTTTTTTTTTTTTTCGAGACAGGGTTTCTCTGTGGCTTTGGAGTCTGTCCTGGAACTAGCTCTGTAGACCAGGCTGGTCTTGAACTCACAGAGATCCGTCTGCCTCTGCCTCCCGAGTGCTGAGAGCTGAGATTAAAGGCGTGCGCCACCATCGCCCGGCACTGGTATGGATTTTTGTATACTGAATGCTGTGGAATAATCCTCTGTACACTGTGAAGATGTGTTACTCTCATCATTAATAAAGTTTATTGGCTGATAGTTAGGTAGGATTTTCAGGGTGGAGAGAATGCTGGGAAGAAAGGTGGAGTCTGAGGAGTAGTGAGGAGTCGCAGAGAGAAACAAGATAAACAAGCTGTGCTGAAAGAAGGTACCACCACATGGCAGAGGGCAGATAAGAAATAAGGGTTAATTTAAGTTATAAGAGCTAGTTAGAAACAAGCCTAAGCTATCAGCAGAGCATTAATAAGTCTGTGTGGTTATTTGGGGAGCCCACCTAGTGGGACAGAAAAGTCTGCCTACAATTGATACAAATTTAAGGTTATTTTTGTTATATGGTATATATGTCTATTTCTTGTTTTGGGTATTGTACCTAGGCAGCTCATTTAAAAACATAGTTTTAGTACTTGAAAACTATTTAGGATAATAAAAAAAATAAAGATTAGGGCTGGAGAGATGGCTCAGAGGTTGAGAGCACTGACTGCTCTTCCAGAGGTCCTGAGTTCAATTCCCAGCAACCACATGGTGGCTCATAGCCATCTGTAATGATATCTGGCGCCCTCTTCTGGCCTGCAGGCATACATGAAGACAGAACACTGTGTACATAATAAATAAATAAATCTTTTAAAAAAATAAATAAAAAATAAAGATTAATAACTAAATCATCTATAACAATCAATTTTAGTCATGTTAGGGATGTTTTCAAGGTCATACAAAGATATACTTTAGATAGGTGATTTTCAAACACTTCAAAGACCTTCAATACGGCATTTAAGATGTTTTAATAACATAAAACTTTTTCATGACAGTGAGAGTGAGACATGTATCTGTACCCAGCAAAACCAATTTTCTTCAAAAAATCATGATGAGCATTGAAGAACCTCCACATGGAATTTGCTTTTTTGTTTTTTGTTTTTCAAGACAGGGTTTCTTTATAGCTTTTGGTGCCTATCCTGGAACTTGCTCTGTAGACCAGGCTGGCCTCAAACTCACAGAGATCCACCTGCCTCTGCCTCCCAAGTGCTGGGATTAAAGGCATGTGCCACCACCGACCAGCTCTGGAGTTTGCTTTCTTTGTGGCAAAAGCTAGCCACTGGGCAAAAAAAAAATGGCCCTTGCTTTGACTGCTAATAGTATGTTGTCCAAAATAGAAGCAGGACAGAAAGGCAACTGCCAAACTTTGCCAAGATAAGGTAGGACTTCCTTCAAAATTCCTGCTTCACAGAAAGGTCTGTCAGGTATTATAGGACTACAAGCCAAAAATGGATACTCCAACATTACAGAGGAATCTTGGGTGACTCTTCAGGCAGCCAACTGTTTCTGTTGTTTCTATAGTTTTGGAAGTTGTTTGTTCTGCACTTCCTATCCACTCAAGTAATATTTTACCCTTCTTAGGTCTCTGATGGAGACTGAAAATGAGCTAATTATAGTTTTATAGTTTTTCTTGTTACCAAATTCAGAAAAAGAAAATCTACATAAGAGATGCAAAGTTTATAAGGTTGAGAGACATAAAAGTTTACATTGTTTATTGAAGAAAATGTTTTGAGGTCTAAAAAGATAGCTTTAAGATGATAATATAAGTTATGATAGAAAATGGTTTGGAGGGCTGAAGAGATGGCTCAAAGGTTAAGAGCAGTGGCTGTTCTTCCAGAGGCCCTGAGTTCAATTCCCAGCAACCACATGAAATCTTCTGGCATGCAGGCATACATAGAGGCAGAATATTGTATACATAATAAGTAAATATCAAAAAATGGTTTAGATATAAAACTTTAGACTCATCAAAAGGATAGATAATGGAATATTTTCCTTATATTTACCAAATACAAATTAACTGGACATTTTAAATGGAATTCTTACATGGTAATTGTTGTTATTGTATATAGTTTTACTGTGTTTATAGTTAAAATCTTTCTTTTATACAAGAAAGGGGAAATGTTGTGAAATATTCCTTTATACTGTGTGAAGATGTGTCACTATTATTGGTTTAATAAAAAGCTAAATGATCACTAGCTAGGGAGAGGTACAGCCCAGACTTCTAGACAGAGAGCTCTAGGAAGAAAATAAAAATGGTGCCAGCTGGATGCAAGAGAAAACAAGACATGCAGGAGGAAAGAGAAAAAAGCCATGAGTGACATGGCAACATGTTGACGAAGAAAAATGGGTTAAGTTATAAGAGCTTGGGGCACAAGCCTAAATTATAGGCCCAGCTTTCACAATAATAAATCTCCATGTCATTATTTGTGAGCCGGTGGTCCCAATGAGAAAGATCATCTACAAGTAGCAAAATAAACGTTACGTAGTAGCAACAAACATGATTTTATGGTTGGGGGTCGCCACAACATGAAGAACTGTATTAAAGGCCTTAGGAAGGGTGAAAACCACAACCTCACAACAATGTCATGAAATGCAGTAGGCACTCCATTCACTGGTAAATAAGAGAGTTAAGACTTGAAACCAGGGTTGGAGAGATGGTTAAGAGCACTGGCTATTCTTCCAGAGGTCCTGAGTTCAATTCTCAGCAACCACACGGTGGCTCACAACCATCTGTAATTAGATCTGGTTCCCTCTTCTGGCCTGTAGGAATACATACAGACAGAACACTGTATACATAATAAAAAAAAAATTTAGAAAATAATAACATGTAAAATGATGCTTGGGGAAGATGAAGACACTATATAGGATTCCTGGAGATGGGTCAAAAATCAGCGACAAAAATTCAGTAAACCCTTTCTTGTATTTTGCAGGGGTTCTGTTTCTTTTGGGGGTCTACTAGTGAAATATTGCAAGGGGGCAACAAAAAACAAGGAAACAAATTTTAAAAAAAAACAAGCAAAAAAAGTGACTATATGAGCTAGACAACAATGGGGACCCTAAGAGAGACATACATGGATCTAAACTACATAGGATGTAGAAAAAGACAAGATCTGAGTAAAGTGGGAGCATGAGGATCATGGGAGAGGGTAGGAGGGGAGAGGAAAGGAGGGGGGCAGAGAAATACAGCTCAATAAAAACAATTAAAAAAAGAAAATTAAAAAAAACTGACTAGAAATAAGCCAAGCTAAGGCCAAGCATCCATAAGAAAAAAAGAAAGAAAGAAACTATTGATGAAAACATATGTACCTTAAAAATTTAAAGTAGAGTTGGTCAGGACAGAGAGATACACAGAAAAGTAGAAGGGAGAGACATTCAGTTTAAGGAGTTTGGTTAGAGATGGTGGAGGAAAAGGAAGGAGACTTCTGAGAAGTAGGTAGAGGAAGATGATAAACTGGGTGCTTTCTCTGCCTCTCTGACCTGGCAGACTTTCACCCCAGCATCTGGCGCCTTAGTCTTTACTGATCCTGAATCTTTATTAATAAAACTGAACAACTGAGATTTTGTTAAAAACAACAAAGGACGCCAGGTAGCGGTGGTGCATGCCTTTAATCCCAGCACTTGGAAAGCAAAGGCAGGCAGATCTTTGAGAGTTCAAGGCCACCCTGGTCTTCAGAGAGTTCTAGGACAGCCAGGATAGGTACACAGAGAAACCTTGTCTCAAAAAACAAACAAAAAAATGACAATCATGGTACCACTGATCAAAATGAAAGATCAAGAGGAAGAGTAGTTCTAGCATTTAGGAGACTCAGGGAGGAAGATCTTGATTTTAAGGCCAACCTGGACAGCAAGACCCTGTTTCTTTCTTTTTAAAATTTTATGTGTATGAGTGGTGTGTGTGTGTGTAAAACGCATGCATGCCTGGTGCAGTGGGAGGGCAAAAGAGAGCATCAGATTCCCTGAAAGTGGAGATACAGATGGTTATGAGCTGCCATGTAGGTGTTGGAAACTGAACTCAGATCCTCTCAAAGATCAGCTAGTACCCTTAACCACTAAGCCATATCTCCAGCACAAGACCCTGTATATTTTCAAAATACTAAAACCAAAAGAGCTTAATTGTTTGGGTTTTGTTTCATTATTGCTTTATTGGCAGCTCTCTGGATCTTTTCCTATTTTAAAGACTTTTGTTTTGTTTTTCAAGCCAGAGTTTTTCTGGGGCTTTGCAGTCTGTCCTAGAACTCACTCTTGTAGACCAGGCTGGCCTCGAATTCACAGAGATCTGCCTGCTTCTGCCCCCCCCACCCCCCGAGTGCTGGGATTAAAGGCGTTTGTCACCATTGCCTGGCTATTTTTTTAAAATTTTATGTGTATGGGTGGTTTGCCTGTATGTATGAATGTTCACCACCTACATGCAGTTGCCTGAAGAGGCCAGTGGATCCTGTGGAACTGGAGTTATAGGTGGTTATAAGGCACCTGATACAGATGTGGGGAACTGAACCTGGGTCCTCTGCAAGAGCATTAAGTGCTCTTAACTCAGCCAACTCTCTAGCCCCAAAACACCTAGTTTTGATGGGGGGAAAAGATGATTCTACTTAAATAGGTTTCATTCAAATGTTTTTAGGAAACCCATGTTGTCCACAAAGAGATAGAAGTGTATTGAATCTGGAAAAAGTTGACATTAATTAAATAACGGCACAGACCTCTTAGTGTTAATTGAGGACGACTGTCATTCCTTTCTATCTCTAACTAATAAACCCCTGCTATTATCACTTTTTGCCTGAACCAGAAGGAACCCAATAGCACTTTAAAAAATCAGCCAAGATTTTGATGACTCGAGACAGCAGCTCTGAGCACTCACCATTCCAAGGAGGAGGCTTCCAGTGGGCTGTTTCCTTGGAGGGGTACATGACAGCTCCTGCAAACTGCTGTGCCCATTCTATATCTGGCTGCCATTGCCGAGCGCCTCTGAGGAATTAAAGATAGATCCTATGCAAACAGCACGAACCGTGTGCTTGGTTCCTCTGTCCCCATTCACTGTTTTTCAAAAATGTTTTTAAATTTTAATTTCATTACCACATTTCTCCCCCCCCCCGCTCCAAACCCTCCCATATGCCCCTCCCCAAACTCCTTCAAATACATGGCCTTTTTTCACTAACTGCTATTACATGTGTTCATATATTCGTATATGCATATATGTTCCTAACTATCCTCTTCACTCTTATGCGGATGGGTCCAAAGAAGGAAGGCCTGTATTGCAGGGCTGTACTCTTCAATGCCATAGTGCAGTTTGGGACACATAAAGCTGGGGTCCAAGCACGAATACGAATGTTGAGAACAGCATTTGTTCATGGTAAATCTAAGATTACTAAGAGAGAGGAGGGAGGGAAGGAGGGCGGAGAGAAAGAAAATGCAAACTGGCATATGCGAGCGAAAGAGAGGAACTAGGGAAAGAGGGCTCGGCGAGGAGGGGTCTCCCTTCCGATGCGAAAGGAGGTACGCTCAAGTCATTAATTTGTAAGGCAAGGTCTTCCGCCTCATCTATTTCGCCTCTGATAAAACAAACTCACCCCTCCCCCGCTTGCCCCATCCTCCGTTACAGGAGGCACACTGTATTTAGGGACCTGAGAAACCTGGCCTGCGCAAGGAGGGTCAGAGGCCTGGGTCATTCTTTCCTCAGGGGTCACAGGGCCCTTGAGATGACCTCAGACTCGAGAAATCCTAGTTTTGAAGAGAACGCAGGCAGGAACGGCCTCCTCCTCACCTGCTGGGTTGACTGGGCAGTCGGACCCCAGACCCGGGCCGCAGCACCTGAGCCCCGACGCCGCGGAGGCAGCACACAGCCCTCAGTGCCGCCATCTTTCCCGGGTTGCAGATCGTAAGAAGGAGAACCGGGCGGAAGTGAATCCCGTGCGCCTCCTTGTGGGCTTCTCTTCTATTGGCACAATGGGGCCACCATCTTGGAAGCTGGCAGGGCGGTCAATTGCGAACGCGACAACATCCGGATTTCGCTTCTCCGGCTCACTTGCGCTTAAATAACTACAACTGCAGTCATCTTTACTAAGGGCGTCCCTCCTGCGGCTTTTCTAGGCGTAAGAGAAATTAACTGCTCTCTCCTGAGCAACTCCGCGGTGAATTCCACCTTTCGCGCTGAGTTCACTCCCTGCACTCGAATTTACCAACTGCGCTCCCTCTAGGACTCCGCCGCACACTCTGCATAGGTGTTCCTTCACTATTCCTTTCCATTTTCGTCATCCT
The DNA here is from genome assembly GCF_950005125.1 of Chionomys nivalis. Classification (NCBI taxonomy): domain Eukaryota; kingdom Metazoa; phylum Chordata; class Mammalia; order Rodentia; family Cricetidae; genus Chionomys; species Chionomys nivalis. Next base: position 22,899,468 of record NC_080090.1, on the reverse strand, counting down.
CCTGCGGTAGTCCTTACGGCTTTCCGATTTTTCTGAAGGCTCAGGTTTTGAGAACTGTCCTTTCTTTAATGAATCCAAGAGTTAATTCCGAAATCGGGATTATGGAAAGTGATTGTGGAAAAGTGCTGTTGGGTCTGAGAGCTAACCAAAACAAAAAGGAATCGAAGGCCAAGACCACCAGCCTTGGTAGTGTCGTGCAAGGATGTTGGATCCACCTTTTTACAAATGGAGATCCTCTGTCAGTGACCCTTATATCCCTACGGAATCCCAGATTCAGGAAGCGTTCTTAGTGATAGCTGGTACCCTACTTCCATTCAGGACAGTCTCACCCTGCCACAGTCCTCCTCAGAAGGACTAATAACATAACATAGAAATGTAATAATAACAGGACTCTGGGCCTAATTCTGTATGGACAAAGAGTTTTCCTGCCCTGGAGGCTGATTTTTGTCTCTCTTTTTTCTTTGTTTCTTTGTTTCTTTCTTTGTTTCTTTCTTTGTTTCTTTCTTTGTTTCTTTCTTTGTTTCTTCTTCTTCTTCTTCTTCTTCTTCTTCTTCTTCTTCTTCTTCTTCTTCTTCTTCTTCTTCTTCTTCTTCTTCTTCTTCTTCTTCTTCTTCTTCTTCTTCTTCTTCTTCTTCTTTTTTTTGTCTCCAAGCCCAGCTCCAGCTGGGCCACCCACTCTTTGAGGTTCTACAATTTTCTCATTGGAAAGAGGCCTCCCCCACACCTCCCCCAGACAGGGTCTCTGGGATATAGCCCACCAGCAGTGCAGCTGGGTGGAGCAGACCGACCAGGGGAGTGGCACTGAGAATTCTTAGCTGCAGAGGAAGAGGAGAAAGCCAGATTTCTAGGCTGAAAATTGACCTAATGGGAACCATACCAAAGGGTGGGGCTAGAGATCCCTGGGCTGTGGGAACTGACCAAGACTTGATGTAGACAAGGCAACCCCCCAGAAAGCCAGGGCAGAGGCTTGGTCCCCCTACCCTCTACATGCCCCTCCCTTTTCTAGGCCTTCTTCCCTGCAATATAATTTAAACACTAAATGCAATAATAATGAGAGGAGGGGTTACTCATTTTTGTGTTAATGCAGCCTATGAGAAGACAGACTCTAGTTTGCTTAGCCCTGGGAGTAGTCTAAGCTGAAACTGGGATGAGGACTCTTGGGGGGCTGCCTAGGACACTGCATCTTTTGTGCCTTCTCCCTTCTGCCAACACCCCCCACATGCTGTGGCTGCCACTCTATGGCCTTTTGTCTTGCTCTGCTCACTCACCCTCTTTGTTCTCATCTCCCGATGGGGGGATGGAAAGAAGCAATAAGAGCACCCTGGTGACAGCTCCTCTTGCCCCTGTCCCTTCTGGTCCCTCATCCCTTGTGTGACTCCTCCAGCCTCAACCCCTCTGCTCAGGACCAGGGAGGGCCAGGGCATGTGATGAGGTCAAGAGGAGAGACTAGAAGTCACCACAGGGCGGGTAATTCAGGAAGTGATAGGCACCAGGGCAGGTATTAGTGACTGGAGCAGGAAGGGAGGGGGAGAGGAAGCCTTCTGATGAATATGATGGATGTCCATCGGGGACAGGAGGTGACAAGGCAGAGAATGAATAAAGGGGATGGGGTAGGAGAGGTGGTGCTTCTCTGGGAAAGGGAAGGGACTGTTGAGTGTACTCTCCTTCCTGGGGATTTCCTGGGGAAACAAGTGGACACAGGGTGGAGTGGACAGAAATTACCCCACTGCTGAACTCTTTGCTTCCTTGCCTTCAGAGTCAACTATTAATTTCCTTAGTCCCCTCCAGTTCTGAATCAGAGAAGTCATTAGCTCCCTTCTCCACACATGTACCCACCAATCACTAGCTCCATCCCAGGTTCTAGGCTCCTGTTTCTCTTAGTACCCTCAAATGCTGTTTGCAGTCTCTCGCTCTGTCCCATGGAGAATGAGGAGTCAAAGATTACTAGATATTCCAGGAACCACTGAA